>NC_056561.1:20056516-20159408 GCF_013358625.1 Macadamia integrifolia | reverse complement strand
TAACCAAGGAAAAATAGAAAGTGATGAAGATGAAAGTGAAAAGAAAATTCATTTCAAGGGAAAGAAGAAATTCTTCTCAAACAGATACAAGAAAGGCAAGGACAAGAAGAAAAGTTTGGTTTCTAAGAAATGCAGTGACACATCTGATGAAGAGTCGGAAGAATCATCTAATGATGAAGATAATGAGACTATGTTCATGGTCTCAATAGATATGGAAGAAAACAAAGAAGATTCTTCTAGCAAGAAAGATTCTACAGAAGAATAAGAGGAAGATGAAAAATCACATCTAGAGGCTGAACTCACAGTTGCCCTTAGAGAGCTTAAAAGAGAAAGGAAGAAAGTGAAAAATGCCACTCAAGACCTTAAGGGGCAAGAACAATTAGTTATTGAGTTGAGAGATCAAGCCAATAAGTCAAGGAAGACCTTAGATGATCTTGAGTATCAACTCTCACAGAAGACCATTGACTGCAACACTCTTGAGTTAGAGAAAGTGGCTTTGAAAGCACAACTAGAGGAGCAATATGAGATTCTTGCACAATTTGATGGTTATGCAGATGAGCTAGCCTTATTAAAGGCTAAGGTTGAAAAATATGGGAGAACTGAGATTGAAAGAGAAGACATAGAAAATGAAGATGTTGAAGATGACTCTACTCCAAAAGAGCATCCTAGCAGTAAGAAGCTCAATGACATTATCAATGCTCAAAGACCGACTCACATCAAATTTGGACTTGGATTTGTTAGGGAGTCTTCCAAAAATACCAAGGCAAATGGTAAGGGAACAGTACATAATCCTATCAAAGTCAATGATAGGAATGCTCAAAGAGGAAAGGCACATGTTACTACTGCTGGCAATGTCAAGAGAGCAGTACAAAAAGATAAAGTGCAGACTGGTCCAACTAAAAGAGGAAATCCATCTATATTCCATATGACTAACCATGCTAGACAACCATAGTTGGTAAGGCCAAGCAGGAGAGCAGAGAGCTATGGATATAGTCAAGGTCCTCAACAGAGACCTAGAGCATTTGACAACTTCAGACCTCCTTACAGATGGCAAATGGAATCTGTGATGCAGAGGCACACCTTTCAAAGTTATTGTTACAAATGCAACACTTTTGGACGCAAGATCTCAGATTGCAAGTTCAACATTGGTCCAATGAGTTATGTGGGCAGAAATCCTTTTGCACCCCTTATGGAGGAAACAGTTGAATGTTACAGATGCAACAACCTTGGACATATTGCAAGAAATTGTAGAACTGTGTTTTTCCCACAAAGACAGGAGAACAGAGGTAAGCAGAGAGTTTTCAGAAACACAGAAGATGATGAGATGGAGAGACAGTTCTCAAGACAGAAGAAAGCAAAGAAATCTAAATCTGTCAAGAAAGTTTGGGTTCAGAGAGAGAGAGTAGAAGATGAAGAAGATGCAGTAGCTTTTGTTATTCATATAGCTTTTAAGGTTTAAGGAGACTTTACTCCATGGATTCTTGATAGTGGTTGCTCAAGCCACATGACAGGAGATAAGGAAAGGTTTGAACAATTACATGACTTTGAAGGTGGATCCGTGAAGTTTAACAACAACAATGGTGCCAAAATTACAGGGAAGGGGTCCATAAGTTTGAACCATGGGAAGGTGAAATCCCTTGATGTCTTGTATGTTGAAGGACTCAAACACAATCTTCTCAGCATCAGTAAAATTTGTGACAAAGGGCATGAAGTAACTTTCACTAGTAAAGGGTGTGAGATAAGAAGATCAAGCAGTGGAAAGGTTGTAGCTACTGGACAGAGAACTTCAGGGAACGTGTACACCTTGACAGAGTTAGAGAAAGATTCTTACATTGTCAGCATAGATGAGGAGACATGGTTGTGGTACAGAAGACTTGGGCATATTGGTTTCAAGAACCTTGCCAAGATTTCTTCGAAGAAGGCAGTGAGAGATGTTCCTGAGTTGAAGAAGCTCTCCAATCCTATATGTGCATCTTGTCAAAAGGGAAAGCAAACCAGAATCTCCTACAAGTCTAAGGAGTATTATTCCAGTTCTCCATTGCAGTTAATTCACACAGACCTATGTGGTCCTATGAGGACACCTAGCACCTCAGGAGAGAGATACATCATGTTGTTTGTTGATGATCATTCAAGAATGGTGTGGGTGATGTTCTTGAAACATAAGTCAGAGGCTTTAGAAAGATTTAAGATCTTTAAGAAGCAAGTTGAGAATCAGATAGGGAAGAAGATAAAGTGTCTGAGATCTGACAGAGGAGGTGAGTACAGTTGGGATGATTTTGAAGAATACTGCTATGAGCATGGTATCAGGAAACAAACTTCAGCTCCAAGAACACCCCAACAGAACGGTGTTGCAGAGAGAAAGAATAGAACAGTGCAAGACATGGCTAGAACAATGTTGGAAGAGAATGACATGGGTAAAAAGTTCTGGAAGGAGGCAGTTCTAACTGCAGTGTACATCCATAACAGATGTATGTTGAGACCTCATGAAAGCAAGACTCCATATGAAATCTGGTTTGGAAGAAGGGCTACAGCAAGACACTTCAAGGTCTTTGGTAGCAAGTGTTATATCAAGAACACAACCCAAGATTTGGGTAAGTTTGATGATAGGGCTGATGAAGGTATATTTTTAGGTTATTCTACTTCAAGTAAGGCCTATAGATGCTACAACAACAGACTTGGAAAAATTGTAGAGAGTGCTGATGTCACAGTTGATGAAAAAAGGGATATTCCTTCAGGCTCAGGAAATGAACTTCTAGAATTTGAAGATCTTGATGATGAGAATGACCTGGTTGATAGTAGACCCAAAAGCAAAAATGAGATTGATGTTGAACAGGATGAGGTAGATTCAGATGAGCAGAGGAGACACAACAGAGTTGATCAACAGAAAACAGATGAGTTAATCATTGGTGACCCCACTGTAGGTGTTCAGACTAGAAGAATGAAGACCAACACATACTCTCTTCTTTCGAAGATTGAACCAAAAACTGTTGATGAGGCAAGCAATGATGAGAATTGGATGAAGGCCATGAATGAAGAACTTGATCAGATAGAGAGGAATCACACTTGGGATCTAGTCCCTAGGCCAGTTGACAAGAATGTGATTGGTACTAAATGGGTTTTCAGAAATAAACTCAATGAAGATGGTCAAGTGGTGAGGAACAAAGCAAGACTTGTATGCAAAGGGTATGCTCAAGTGGAAGGCATTGATTTTGAGGAAACTTTTGCTCCAGTGGCAAGACTTGAGGCTATCAGAATGTTCTTGGCTTTGTCAGTGTACAAGGGGTTCAAGGTCTATCAAATGGATGTCAAATCAGCTTTTCTAAATGGAAACTTGGAAGAGGAGGTTTACATAGAGCAACCTGATGGGTTTCAGCTGAGTGAGGACCCCACTCTTGTGTGCAGATTGAAGAAGGCATTGTATAGTTTGAAACAAGCTCCAAGGGCATGGTACTCCAGATTGGACTCTTACTTGTGCAAGTTGGGTTTCAAGAAAGGCTTAGTGGACAGTAATCTCTACATCAGAACTGAAGAAAGCAGTCAGCTTGTGGTGGTTGTGTATGTAGATGATATCATCTTTGGGGGTCACAAAGATGAGTTGTGCAAAGATTTTGCAATGAGGATGCAAGATGAGTTTGAAATGTCCATGTTGGGTGAACTATCATTCTTCTTGGGTTTGCAGATCAATCAAAAGAAAGAAGGTATCTTCATATCTCAGTCCAAATATGTGAGGGAGATGTTAAAGAGATTCACCATGGAGGATTGCAAGCCAGTTAGTACACCTATGATGACTGGGTGTAAGTTGAGCAAGGAAGATGACTCTCCATCAGTTGACCACACCTCGTATAGGTCAATGATTGGTAGCCTATTATATCTGACAGCTAGTAGGCCTGACATCTTACAAGCTGTGTGCACGGTAGCCAGATTTCAAGCAGGACCAAAAGAGACACATGTGGCAGCAGTGAAGAGAATTTTCAGATATTTGAAAGGGACTAGTGAGTTTGGGTTATGGTATCCGAAAGTCAAGAGCTTTAGTTTGTCAGCTTTTTCAGATGCAGATTGGGCCGGATGTGTAGATGACAGGAAGAGCACCAGTGGTGGTGCATTCTATTTGGGGAGCAGCTTGGTGGCATGGCATAGTAAGAAGTAAAAGTCAGTCTCTCTTTCAACTGCAGAGGCAGAATACATTGCAGCTACATCTTGTTGTACACAAGTGTTGTGGATGAAGCAGATGTTGAAGGATTTGAGTGTGGAGGTTGAGCAGGCAGTGCCACTATATTGTGACAAAACTAGTGCTATCAATATCTCCAAGAACCCGATGATGCATTCTAGAACGAAGCACATTGCTATCCGGTATCATTTCTTAAGAGACAAGGTGATGGAAGGTGAAGTAAGGATGGAGTTTGTTCCCACAGCAGAGCAGGTGGCTGATATCTTCACTAAACCGCTTCCCAAAGATCAGTTTGAGTTCCTCAGACAGAAGCTGGGAGTGGTGGTTCTTCCAAAGCACTAGTAGCATTGGGAGAGGGGGAGCAAGTTGCTTGATGTTGCTACCCCCATATTGGACTCAGGGGGAGTCCATTGGTTCCACCCTTTGTACTTGTTGTCAAAGGGGGAGAGAGTTACTCATCGGAGCTTTAGAGTGTATTAATGATGAGGTGGTTGCCAACAACTCCAAAGGGGGAGATTGTTGTTTTATGGTTGTCCTTGTTGGCAACTCGGCCACGTGGCGGTGATGACGTGGCCAGTTTGGGTGACGTGGATGAAAATGATGACATGGAAGTGTCCAGTGTCACCGATGAGATAACAAAGCAGCTTGGTATGCATGGAGTGGTTTAATACATCATTAATAGGTGGTGCGGGTTTCTGGGTCAAAACTGGTAAAATTAGCTTATTTACGATCGAGGGCATTTTTGGCAATGAAAATGACATTTTTGGAAGATCCATTCTTCATGAAAAAGATAGATTGTAATTTTCCTAGTCTAGTGCATTTGATTTCGTCACATTCCGATACCGTATGAAGAAGTTATGACATTTATGGCAGTCGAGGGCAGTTTCGGCATTGAAGATGATTTTTTTAAAGGAAGTGTTCTACATGTAACAATACGACAAAAATACAATCTTTCCAACGGTTCTGATTTCATTGCATTCCGATTTCGTATGAGAAAGATACGTCATTGGAAAGGTGTAGGGGCATTTTGGTCTTTTTACATGGATGATTCAGATGATTGAGTCTTCTGAAAAGTCATAGAGCATCCAGTTACGATTCAAACGCACTTCGTTTCATCTCGATCGGATATCGTATGAAAAGGTTATAAGCGTTTCCGTAAAATCGGTTCGAAAATCCAAACCGAAAATCCATCAGTTGCTCTCGGTGTTGGGTGGATTTTTCGGATTTTATTTTTGAAATTCGAAGGGCTTTTGTGTAATTTAAAGATTTTGAAGGTCTGAGTTGCAAGGGGTCTTTAAGCACTGAAACATATGGAGGCAGGGGCTTGATTGTAATAAAGAGGAGTAAAGGGAAGTGAAATGGACGGCCAAGATTCGACCACGTAGGCTTGATGCCCATCCAAAGGCTGCTGAGATTTTGGTGTGATATGGACGAGATAGATGCTTGCGCGTGGGATTTGATTGGTTAGATGCATAATTCTTGATGCACTGGCGCTACACTATATCAAGGTATGTTATTGTGTTTCGCGCGTGTATAGAAGGTATAAAAAGGATTCCGATCTTAATGATCTCATGAAATCTGATTAAAGCCATCATGGAAGATTCGGATCCAACGGTCAATATGCATTTTCACTTTTGTGAGTGGGAGACAAGCTCCCTTAAAATCCGGAAAAGCAACCAATCATAGATCGACAACACTTCTGACGATGTCAGCGCCTACGTCATGATGACGTCATCGAGATTCAAATCTAACGGTTTGGATCTGTTGTCCGTTGGTTTAATCGGACGGCTTGGATTATAAGATCTCTTATATGAGATCTACGGTCAGATTTCGCCCCTGTTGCGCGCGCCGCCGGTGTAGCATACGCCACCCGTACGAAGATTCCATTTCGGGCTATCTCATTGCTCCAACTTCAAAAGGTCATATCTCCTTCATTTTAAGTCGGATTTGGGTGAACCAAGTTGCAGCTTCTTCGTTTTTTCAAGCCGTACACCATGGAAGCAAGAAAAATGGATTTTGAGTGAAAGAAGCCTACGGTTTTGGTAGGAGAAGCTTCCCCCTCTTTGTTGGTCCTTGAATGAACATACATTATTGATGATAAATGTTCTTAGGCCATTAAAGGAGGTAAAAGAGGTGGTTGAAGTGTGTTAATGGTATATTAACTCAAATCCAAGGAAGAAGAGAAGAAAGCAAAGATGTGTTTGCTTTGAAGAGCAAGAAGCCAAGGAGAGAGAAGGTGTGAGCACCAAACTTGTCAGTACAAGTTTCTAGTCATCCCAGGCAATCGGTTGTGAGATTCTCTAACCCTGGATTTTACATTACATGTATGTATGTATGTTAGGGTTAGTTGTGGATGAATGTATACATGCTAGGTTAGTTGTGGATGAACTGTAAGCATGCTAGCTAGTTCTGGATGCATATGCTAGGCAGAGCTTGACTGTAGGGCATTGATATAAGCCCAATTTAATTGTATTATTTATTGTGTGCTTAGTGGGTGCTAAGCACCGGGAGTGGGTGCTCCCGTGTAGTGGGTGCTACACATTGTATCAGCACTACGAGTGCCATCTCAGCTTCGGCTTGAGAAAATTGGGTGTGGGTGCTCCCGACTGTGGGTGCAGTCAAAAGTAGTGTATTGAGTAGGTACGAAGCCTTTACAGGCACTACTCCGGGGATGTAGGCAAATTGCCGAACCTCGTAAAAACCCTGTGTTGTGGGTGCTTGTTGTTTGCATTTGATATTGAAGTGCGTGGAATGTGGAATGGGTGTGCATACTTGGAAGTGCCTATGAGAGGCTGAGTGTGCATACGACTGTGTGCAAACAGGGACAGGTATATCAGGTTCTTCTTGGCCAGACATCGGACAGGTTTTTAGGTATCAGAATTGAACTCACTGATTCACCCCCCCTCTCAGTGACTGCCGGGTTACAACAGAAACATGATCTCAAACCTCACAAAAGTGATTATAGACATTGACTTAAGTGACTTGGTAATTAGTAATTCGTGTGTATAATGTCTAGAGGTCCCCTCTATTTATAGAGGAAGAGAGACTTCTAGAAAAGACATGAAGAGACAAAGCCTCTGAAGAAGGGGAAGAGATAAAGTCTCTTAAATTGAAGAGACAAAGAATCTCATAAAGTGAAGTAAAAGAGTCCCAATAATAAAGAGACAAAGTTATAAATATGAAGAAAATAAATTAAGTGCCTTTGTAAATACATAAAAGGTCATTGAGAATACAAAGAGATAGACATATGAGAGGTCCTACGAGAAGATAGAAAGATAGATACATGAAATGAAAAGACATAAGAAACCAAAAGGTAATTTGAATCATCTACTAATTTAAATAATAATTTAAAATTCAATCATTCCCACACAAGATTCAAAATACTAGTAAAACAAAACAATAGCATGAGCACATTAGAATGGTAGGACACATCATTGCTGGTGTCTTTCAGACTTGAATATGCACTAGGTCTGATAAGCCACGCTACAAAGTATAGGTAAAGTCAAACTTCTTTTGGTATAGCAGATTGATTTACCATATCCAACTATCCGATGTTGTAGTCACCCTTTTATATTGTGGACATTTTTTCCTTGTCCCCTTCTTGGACTCATGAATGTTTAGAGAATGTACTCGATAATTCTCTTCGAAAGCGACCTCATCCCCTATATCACTTAGATCAGCCCATAATATGCACTACAATTAAAATACCTACATATTACATGAGCTTTGATTAACTAAGAGTCTTATAACTCATCATCCTCTTTTTTGTGGTAAGTAATATCCTTCACATCTAATCCAAAATAGGCACAATATGATAGTCCTAGTTAAGTCATCTGGTAACTTTGTTTTTATCCATTGAACCTAATTCCAGGGATCTCCTATCACATAAGTTGAGTGTTCATCATCTTGACTAATGAAGCATGGGCTTTAAGCCTATTCCTTTAGATGTCTAAAAAAGTCTATTCCTTTAGATGTCTAAAAAATAATCATGGTGACTTGAGGTTTTGTAAGCATGGGCCTTAAGTCATGTCTAAGGCATATATACTTTTTCTTGCCATTATAAACCCTACTATTAGCCTTTGCAATGGAAGCATGACTATCACAATGAAGATATATGGAAGGCACAGGTTTAGACTAAAATGGTAAATTTTTTACTAGATTCCTTATCCATTTGATTTTAGATCCAACTTATTATAAAGCCACAAACTCAAATTCCATGGTGAAATCTGTCCCACAAGCTTGTTTAACTGATTTCTATGATATCACCCACCACCTAAGGTGAATACGAATCCACTGGTAGCCAATGTTTTATTTGAATCAGATATTCAATTAGCATCACAATATCCTTCAAGCACATTCGGGTTACCAGAATAATGCAAACCATATTTCATGGTACTCTTTAAGTGCCTTAACAAATTTTCTAAGGCATTCTAATATTCCTAGTGTGTTGGCTTAACTTTTCAATAGCAAGAGTGATATCAGGTCTTGTGCAATTCATTGAATAAGAAACATAACCAATTATTTGAGAGTACTTCTTTTATGAAATAGGTTCTCCCTCATTTCTTTGTATATGACTTTCAAAAGCTAAAATGTGTTTTCATGGTTTTGGCATCGAAATAATCATACTTCTTAAGTAAAATTTTCATATAATGGGCTTGAGACAAAATTATTTCATCTTTCTTTGCAATAATTTTGATTCCTAAAATCACATCAGTTTCTCCCATGTTTTTAGTTTCAAAATTAGACATTAGAAAAGCTTTAGTGAATTTTACCATATCAAGACTAGTGCCCATAATTAGCATATCATCAATATACAAAACAATAAAAATACCTCTATTGTTATGAAACTTGCTATAAGCACACCATTCTTTCCTTGGCCAATTTTGACACAATGATTTGAAACTCATCAATTTCGGCAGAAAATGTTCTTGTCATCCCTATCGTAAATTCAAGAAAATTTATAGTAATATATTTTTTGTCCGGCATTATCCAAGGCATATTTTTTATCTAATGCAGTCCATATTGACTGAGCATTATCATAAGCTCCATGATAACACTCATTGAATAAAGAATCCAAAATACGATTTTGCACTAATAATATGCCAGGATCCACCTTTGCCTTTGGGCTATGAGGGTAGGTCATCACTTGTAGTAGGTAATGTTGTGGTCCAGGAAAATGAGATAGATATTTGATTAAGAGCAAACAACATTCTATGTTTCCATCTCTTAAAATTTGAACATCAAACGATTCAATTTTGTCAAAGTCAGAAATCTTTGAGCAAGGTTGTTGGCCATATAAAAAAATCCAGTCTCTCAATAAACTAAAGGTTTACAGTCTTAAGAATTGTAGGAAAATGATAGCAGAATATTGAGAGAGTGACATTTATCTTTGGTTGTTAAGACTTCAAAAGATCTTCGGACCACGAACTCCTAGGGATCCTATAACACAATATGTTAGCAAAATAAGTGGGTTGAGTGGTGTCACTTGACACTCTCCTTATTACCATAGACGATCCCAATGGTACAATTAGGTGAATTACATATCAACTTCTAAGATGAAACAGTCAAATGGCCCTAGTAGTTGTGCACTTAACCGCTAGACCCTTTCGAGTACTCCAGCCATGTGCTCAAACTAAAGGTAAACCACTTAAAACAAATTTAAGTAGAGACATCCAAAAGAGAGCAAACATGATCTCCAACCTCACAAAATGGACTACACATATTGACTTGAGTGAACTTGGAAATTGATATTGTGTGTACAATGCCTAGAGGTTAAAGAAGAAGAAAGACTTCTAGAAAAATATGAATAGACAAAGAGACTTCTAAAAAAGATATGAAGAGACAAAGTCTCTCAAGAAGGAAGAGATAAGGTCTCTCAAATTAAAGAGACCAAGACTCAAGTCTCTCACAAGAAGAGGAAGAGATAAAGTCTCTCAGTTGAGGAGACAAAAACTCTTATAAAGTGAAGTAAAAGAGTCTCAAAGATGAAAAGACAAAGTCCTAAATATGAAAAGACTAAATTAAGAGGCCGTTTGATAACACTTCTATTCCTGGAGAGTGTTCTTTTACAGAAGTGTTCTTTTTCGATTCCATGCTGTGAAGACACTCTGGCGGAACAGAAATAGCGTTTGGTAAAACTATTTCAGAAATGGCTTTAGAACATGAAAAGAACAGAAACAGCGTTTGACAAACACTTCTATTCCTTGAGAGTACAATAATGAAAATTCACTTTTGAACAATGAAATCAATAATTACAAACATGCTATTATGGTCAAATTTAACTTAAATAAGGAAATAATTTGTTTATGAAATTATCTTTTAAAATACTATTACTTAAAGGAAATAATAAAATATAAACATAAAGAGTTTTCATATTTATCTTAATAAGAAAACAAAAGTCTACTATTCAAGTTTATAGGAATTACAAAATAAAAATCATAGCTGCAAATAGGTGTCTTGAAATTTTATTACATAAACAATCAAATCAGGGGGTAACCCTTATCAACTGCCATCTGATTTGCAATTTGTATCCTTAGCTCATTCATCTGTCTTCCTTGTACACGTTGACTGCCCTGATGAATTGTAGTAGAAGTACTCGCAATATCACCATCTTCTTGTTCTCCGTGAGCGTTGACTACCCTGACTCTCTCTTCATTAGGAACATAGTAGTCATCTTCCCCATATTGTTGAAAAAGTGCATCTGCTATTTGTTCAGATTTAATATAGTTATGAAGTCCACAACAAGCTATCACAATATAACTTTGGTAACTAAGTGAGAATTGAGGCATGTTTTTTAAAATAGGGAATCTTGATTTTAAAATCCCAAAACAACGCTCAATATGATTCCTTAAAGAAGAATGTCTATAATTAAACAATTCCTTAGTACTTCTGGGTTGTCTTCTTCCTCCATTATAATATGGTATATGATATCTCTCTCCTTTAAATGGTGTCAAGTATCCATTCCTACTCGCATATCCTGAGTCTACAACGTAATACTTCCCTACAATATGATAAAGCAAGACATTAAAAGCATACACAATAATCATTTGCATACATGATAATTTGGGAATTGGTATACCTTGGGGAGGATGAGGAAATCGTAAAGTAGAATCCTCTAGGACTCTATTGAATACACGACAATCATTTGCACTGCCTTCCCAACCCGCATATACAAAAGTGAATTTCATGTCAAAAGAGTAGGCACACATCACATTTTGGGTTGTTATCCCCTTCCGTCCTTGATATGGGATCTGTTTTCCCTTGGGAACTATAGCAGTAACATGTGTACCATCTATGGCACCAATGCAATCCTAATTAAAATAAAACAAAAAACCAACCAAAAGCACTATTATGTGAAACAAAAAACGATCATAAGTTAAAAAATGATGTAAACTTATTAGAAAGAAAATTGCCAATTTACCT
Organism: Macadamia integrifolia; assembly: GCF_013358625.1. Taxonomy (NCBI): domain Eukaryota; kingdom Viridiplantae; phylum Streptophyta; class Magnoliopsida; order Proteales; family Proteaceae; genus Macadamia; species Macadamia integrifolia. Next base: position 20,147,818 of record NC_056561.1, on the reverse strand, counting down.
TAAAATATGGCCACCATTTGTTGTTTGCAATTATTTCCATAGGAATCTCATCAAACGATGGGGCTTTGATATACTCCTTAGAAAGCTTAAGCACCCCTTGCAATACTTTGCCAAAGTATTAACTGACAGTCTGTCCTGAATGTTGGAATCTCTCCTCAACTGCTCTATTAGTAGGACCTACACCTGTTATTCTGAACAAGAACATTACCAATTGCTCATCTACCTTAATTTTGCGACTGTCTTGTAACCAACCACGATGTCTCATTAGTAGGCATAAATTTAAAAACACATGTCGTTCCATGCCAAATTCTTCGTAACAACAGTTTGCATGCCCATGCAACACCTCATGTACCCATGCTGCCCCTGTGAATGCACTATCCCTGCGTGGTTCTCTAGTGTATAAATCGCTGGAATAATGATATTGTACTATCAACAATGTTGCGAGAATCAATTCTTCTACATCGTCGTCAGTAGAGGAGGTTATTGGAGTATTATCGACATTTGCCATAACTGATTCATACAAATTCTAAACTTGTTAATATCATACAAATGTTTGTCCCCTAATAAAAATTTTCCAAAAGATCTATAAAACTATAATCATCCAACATACATAATTATCAGATGATGTAATAAGTATTTAAAATAAAAGACATCCAACAGAATCATTGCTACAATAATAGTAAAATTTAACTGGCATATTTAGAAAAGTAGCATAAAGTGCAAATATCCATATTACACTTTTACATCAAGTGTATCTAACAAAATATATCGATCCTACTACAAAAGGTCTTAAATGTATTTCATTACAATCATCCATATTAAAAAAAAAGGTTAGATTATCATCCATCAATCTAACACATCAAAAGCTAATTGTTTCGTTTCATCCTTGAGAGTAATGAATAATTCTCTCCATTCCCGATCCACCAATATCCTCTTGCACGCCTTAATATGCAACTCTCTTGGGATATCATTCATAGTTTCCAATAATCTAACACAAGTAGAAGTGCTGAAATTTGTGGTATTTGGAGTGAGACCCATTGGAGTTGAGCTAGGGGTTGAAGTATTCTTGTTTGCTACTGACTCGGCTAGGGTCTGTATGGCGCGTTCAATACCAGTTGTCCTACTCTTCTTCCTATATCCTGTAGGTGTCCTATCAAGTCTTCTGTTGACTCTAGGACGATCAGTTCCTAGATCTTGGCTTTCATAATAACTTGTTGGCAAGGTATTAGCCAATGGAGTAGTTGGAGTTACATCTACATCTGCATCCACCTCATCATCAACACCTCTCGATTCCTCTTCAAACCTGAAATCAAATTCATTCTCGAATCCTCCTATCCCACTAGCATATGAATCCCCAAAAATTAAACATAGTTTAGGCCAATGTGGTAGCCCATTCCTCCTAAACTTTGACCAATCACGATTTGCCTGAAAATTTTACAAACTAGCTTTTAGATAAAATTACACCGAATATTAAAAAAATCATATAAAAGTACAGTATACCTTGATGTGTACATCCCAAACACTCTCATCTTCAACTGTACAGGTCCTCGTCACGGAATTCTAACCAAAACCTGTAGTATCCAGTAGTCTCTTGAAAGCGCTGTAATCGAATCGCATTTTATTCATCTTATTCCTTAATTGAACCATCGTAAATGACCGATTAGCTTTTTCCTCAAGCCCCTTCTTGATATTGTTCCACCCACCTTTTATTGAAAGTGCTAGAACTCTTATTACCAACTTTCACTTGTTCAACCATTAATTTCAAGAGATAATCTTGTTCGCTTTGAGTCCATTTTGCTGCCTCGTTATTAGCTCTCGAAGTGGATGCCATTAGTCTAAAATTAGAAACACATCTCATTATAGCCTAAAAAAAGAAATAGTCTATGCACATCAAAGAAAAGGAGTTTCCAGGTGAAATTCAAAGAAAATGAGTATTTAACACTTTATTCTCAAGTTGTTCATTGGTATTTCCAGGTGAAATTCTAAAGCTGAACCCAAGTTACAAGGCTCCATCTGATTACAAGCCATTATTGAAAGAGGCTGTAGTACCTATTCCTGGAAGTCAGATGCTGGCCCTTGACTTTCTAGCACACTACCTTCTGCTTTGTCTCTTTCAGCAGTTACTGCCATTTTCTTAGTAAATGATTATTTATAATTAGCATTAGCCCGTTTGCCCTTTGTTAAACTTGGGTTACCTATTCAGCTGTTACCCTTTGTTAAACTTGGGTTAATTATTTATAATACCTATTCAGCTGTTACAAGTTTATTTATTAAACTGAAGATTTTATTAGTTTAAAAAAGGCTCAATAATGGTAACTCTGGTCTTTTAATCCTCTAAGTATATTCTAGAGGAAAAGGGAACTGCAAGGTGGATCTCCAACCAGAGAAATAACAGGAAAAATGATAGGGACTAATGAACAAAATAGAAGATAATAAGATAAGATTAAAAATCAGACAATTTAGAGTAGATGAACTAGAGGAGAAAATTAATAACTAAGAAAAGATCTAACTGTCCTAAAAACCTAGTCAAGTGATATTTTTTATGAGGACTGTTGAATGGTATAATATTACAAAAATCGTAATTCAGAAAGAAAGGCCAATAGTAAAGTCCTAGTGCTAAAGGAAGGCCAGAGTAGAGATGAGAGAACTAAGATGATAATAAATTCAGGTTTCAGATTAAGAACAATTAAAATATGACAGCAGAGAATTTCTCACAAAATTCCAGATCAATCTTGGCAGAATTGAAAGAGAAATTAGTAATATGAGCAAACTGGAATTGACACCAAAAATAGGGGTGCCATAAGCTAGTTAGAAGAGTAGAAAACTAACCTGGGTTCAAGAAGAAACAAAACAAAAGAGACTGTTAGAAATATAAACACAAACAGAGAAATAATATTCTAACTCTTTTCCTAATATTTATAGGAAATCAATTATGATTCAATCACTCAACAGACAAAATATAAGATCAAAAAGCCCACTTTAAACCTCTATGATCAAACTTGAGTACTTGACTAACTTTCATTAGCTATGAAAAACAAGGTAAATTAACCCCTTCTCTTTTTTTCCAGTGTTGCATCAGTTAAGAATTTTTGTTTTTGAGATTAACAGCTCTGCAAAATGTTTCTTTCTGCAATTGAATCAGGAAACTGGAGCTAATGACTTCAAATTTGTTGGGTGTGTCGATACTTGAGACTGAGAGAGCGAGAGAGCGAGAGAGCGAGACAATACCTGTTGCAGGGAAGCGGCGACTTTGATCGTGAGTTGCAGGGAAGCGACGATCATGAGAGGCAAGGAAGCGGCGACCGACGACCGACCGGCGACCGACGACCGACCGGCGACCGACGACCAACCTGCGACCGACTTGCGACCGAGAGAGAGATACAGGGAAGCGGCGACTGACCTGCGACCAACCTGCGACAGAGAGAGAGAGACAGGGAAGCGGCGAAGGAGAGAGAGGGCAGTGGCGACCGAGAGGAGAGACCGTTGCAGGGAAGCTGCGACTGTTGTAGGGAAGCGGCGACCGTTGCAGGGAAGCGGCGACAGTTGCAGGGAAGCCGCGACCGAGAGAGTGAAAACCTATTGCAAGTTTTCCTTAGGATTTTGGGGGTTTTTGATCGTGACATGGAGAAAAGGGATTGTGGGGGTTTTGAATAGTTTTGTTCTTTTAAGTTTCTAAAAGAATAGAAAAGCAACTTTTTGGTACTCTTGCAATGTATTCTTTACTCATTCTTTTTCATTGGTTCATTCCGGGGGAATACAAAAATGAACCGGACGTGCCAAACATATTTCTGTTCTATTTACATTCCCGCAGAATAGAAGAACACCAGAAACATTCTCCCAGAGTGTTATCAAACGGCACCTAAGTGTCCTTTGAAAATACATGAAAGGTTATTGAGAATTTCATCACAAAAAAAAAAAAAAATTACAATAGGTAAACATATGAGAGGTCATAGAAGAAGATATAAAGGACAAATGAAATAAAAAGACACAAGAAATCAATAGATAATTTGAATTTTCCATTAATTAAATAACGGAGGAATTATCACCCCATCTCCTTTACTTGGTCTAAATATCATGTTCCCTAGGTTTTATGAAAAATATCAGTCTCCTTCTCGTAATCTGAAAGATTCTATCAGCCATCTCATTAATCATTAACGGTGTTAAAGAGAGAAAAAAAAAAAAAAAAAAAAATTACCCCTTAGTCATCTTCAACATAAGAAATCCCCAAATCCATCTCAACCTATGACTCAGTGCTTCAAACAAATCTAACCTCAGCCTTACGATTAAAGACTTCCAATCGCATTGGACAACCCTGGCGTAGGGTTTCGAAGAAGCACAGGGCGGTGGCGTTAATGCATGGGGTTGCAGCGACAGCCGGTTTTAGAGAAGATGACCGTTGCCACTACTCCCAAACATCTCGACGAAGCTCGACTACAACAGGAAGAAAAAAAAATTAAATGAAATCAATTAGCGAACAGAGATGAGTTCGGTAAGCATCTCTGTTTCCACGATTGCCCGGGTTCACCGTCATTCCTTTGTTAGTCACCGGTGATGTGACTCCCGTGGGCCGTGTTCGACAGTCATTTCTTTACAAAGCAAAAGAGGAATCCTAGAGCAATATAACAATGACAGGTCAGAGGCTAAGAGTGGGAGGAAACGGTGACTCGTGCAATTGGACGCACCGTCATGCCCCACTTCTCTTGTTCTGAGCAATTCTCCTTCAACCCCTCCCAGTTTTCTGCAATTCTACCAATCGTTCCCATCTTGCTTCTGTGTCAAATATGATCTAAGCTTAGACTTTCAGTTTGTACAATCCCTTCAATGTTGAGCTCTGGATCCTCAGGGAATTTGGGATTTAGGCTCCGATTCGAGTCCTCTCTGCTGTCAAGGGCCTTCAATCATGTAAGGTATGCAACAAAGCTAATATCCCCAATCTAATTCATGTCATTCCATGAAGAATTTGTAATATTGTATTTACAATTCTGGAACGGTGATTTGGAAATGGAAATTTCTACTCAAAAACACCTCCACTGGCCCCTACATGATCTACATGGGTTTATGATCTCAACGTTCTTTGAGGAATCCCTGATGTAATTTGATCGTAATTCAGTTGGGACACCAACAACTCAGGTACATAACTTTCCTAAGCGACTCTTCCGACCGCTTCAATTTCTCGTCACCAAAATCTAAAGTATTCTTACCAAACTCATCTCTGTTTGGTAAGATAAAGGTCATGGTCAATCAGGCAGTGAAGTGAACACTGAACTCTCATTCTTAAGAGAGGAGAAGACATGTGGTTTTCCATTAAACACTTTTTCTGTTTCAAGCTTTTCCCTTCCTCTGCAACTCTCCCTTCAGCCCTTTTTCATCTTCAGCCTCTGCCTCTATCAATCTACCCTTCTCGTCTGCTCTTTTTCTTTTTCTTTCTTCTCTAGCTATGAACATGACCTTGCAACAGTTTTGCAGCAGCAGCACTGTTAACTCATGGAATTGGCTTAGTAATCATTTTTCTACCTCCTCTTCCCCTCCTTCAATGAGGTTTTTAGCTGATATGGGCTGTCTCTCCTAAGTGCTTTATTCTAATGGAGAAGAAGTGTTGGAGGATGGGGAGAGAAGAAGAAGAAGAGGGGGTTTCTGGTGGTTGATGGTTAAGGAAGAAGAAAAAAGGTTGAAGTGGTCAGAGATGCGTCACCCGACGAATTGCATGTCAACGCCAGAGAGTGCTTGAACTAAGAATATGAGTGTGCTTCAATTTAGTTCTATCATCTTGAAGAAGGACAATCATGGAATCTCACATCATGGGGTAGTTTAGAGATTATAAAGAATAAGGTAAAGCTGATATCATCACTTAACGGTACTTTCTTGTGAACAGGGATGATTGATAGAATTTTTCAGATTAAGGGGAGAGGGAGGGTGAGGGGAGTGATAATTTTTGAAAAACCTATGGTTACATGATATTTCGAGTAACTAAGAGGAGTGATAATTCCTCTAAATAATAATTTAAAATCCAACACTCATGTACTGAATTAGATTTCGTTACCTTTAATTGCATGCTAAGAGGGTTGGCAAATAGCAAGGGCCGCGGTGTACTCGACTGTTTGATAGAATGCCTTGTTAGGAAATAGAAACGCAACAGTTGTCTCATGGAATCTCAAGTGGGTGACTACAAGCAAGTGCTCAAGGAAGGTGGGTTCATGGTTACATTGACAAGTGTGGGATTGAGCATGATAGATAATAGATAATTGGAATGCAATGATCAAAGGCTTGGCAACAAGTGGTCAGATCCTGGCTCTCCAACTTTTTCAGAGATGGGATCTTCGGGAGGTTCACCCAATGCGATAACATTTGCCTCTGTTTTGAATGCCTCCAACCATGGGGGTTTGGAAGTCTGGAGTTTTCCAGAATTGAACCGGACATCGCATACTAGTCAGTCAAACACGTAACCAAACTTTTCCACATGGCTCAGAACTCAAGGCGGCTACGCTTCGCATCAATTATAGAGTTTTCCAGTTCATCTTTCGTGAGGAATTCATCAATCCAGGTACCCTTATCATGACCCGTTCTTGTTCATTTATATATATATATGGGGATATTTGGTTGTGTTGCAAATACAAAGAAAAAAAAAAAAAAACAGAGCAGGTTGAGACTTTCAGCTGATTCCAGAGATAAAGATATAGAGATATTTTGAAGAGACAGAATAGAATGTATTTGACAAGATATCTGTCCCAGTACAAGCAATTCCCCAGCTCTCTCTCTTTACCTCCACCTGAAGGTCCGAATTCTGGTTATCTTGTTATTCAAGATGAAGATTCTATAGGTACCACTTGTTTTGGGTTGTGCAAAGATAAATACATCCACGAGATGCCATTCCCTCAAAACAAGATCCTTACTGTCGAATACTCAACAACGTCTGGACATAACCCTACAACAGGGACACAGAACCATGTTCGTTATACTGATGATGTCTATTTCATCCCAGCTCTTAATCAACCTTTATCTTCCAATCGATACTACGTTATAAAGGCACATGGCCGACATAAAGGGTATGTATCAATGATCCCGTTTGATATGCTGGGTTTATGGGCTTATATGGGAACTTATTGGGATCTGTTGTGAAACCCTAAAAATTCTAACATGATATTCATAGTTTAATTCTTGAAATTTGTGTTTAAGATTTTAGATTTAATTTGCAGGGAAGCATATGCAACTTCGAATGAGGAAGAGACTTGTTGCTGTTTCAACACTATTAAGGAAATGAAGCCCAGAGAATTGGATCACAAGGATGTGTATCAGCAGATTGAAGTCATAGCTTTGGAGATGACATGTTGTGGTCCTAGTGGTTATGTTGCCAGATCTGTAGCTCAAGATGGGGTTCCTCCGCGGTTCCTAGCGAGAAAAGGATGGAAGGTTTATACTTCAACTCCACGCCATTACCAGTTATGCGAAGCTCAGGGCATCAACTACTCTCTCCGGGCACGGCTACCACAGTTTGATTTCCCATTGTCTACTAAGAGCTCTGAGATTATGGTTGTGGGGAAGTGGTACAGTCCGTTCATGTTTATAAATGAAGAAGGAAAGTTGAAAGATCAGATGAAGAGATCGATGTTTTATGAGATCACACTGGAGCAACAGTGGAAACAGATTTATGAAGGGGAGAACAATCTCAATGACCATAATAATTTTGTGGCTGTGGATGTTTCTGTTCAAAGAGAGGTGGCACTGCTCTTTGGCAATGAAGCTCTACATAATCACACTCAAGTGACTGAAGGTGTGATCTGGTTTAGTACTGTAAATGGAGAGGGCAGAGGAGGAGAATCAAAGGTGGGATTGAGTTCGGCAGTTATGGAGAGGATGAGATGGGAGCAAGAAAGAGTGGGATGGGTTGGTGGGAATGAAAAACAAGTGAGAATTGAAAGGGTAGAAGAGTTTGAAGGAGGGAAGGATGGGTGGAAGAAATATGGTTGTTATGTATTGGTGGAGAGGTTTGTGTTTAAGAGAATGGATGGAAGCTTGTTACTAACCTATGAGTTTAGGCATGCCCATCAAATTCGAAGCAAATGGGAATGAGTATTAGTGACCTACTACTACTATATATGAGATATAGATACCCTTTTTTTTTATTCTTCATTTTAATATTGGTGACAACATTAGATTGCATTAGATCATTGTATCTATGGAATATTGGAATATGGAGTGAATATTATGTAAACTTCGCTTATTTTCTTTTTTTGGGTTGCAGACTTAAATTTAGTTGATTCAATATTCATCAAAAAGGGAAGTACTTGATTCCAACACTTGCTCTTTACTTTTGGATAACACATGATTCTACCATTGGAATATATGTTAGCTAATGTCGCCTGTGCCACATTTGTTACCATCAAATAGTGGTGTTTGGGATGGTAACAACCGGATAATCACCTTTATGAGAGGGGTTATCGACTTCTCGGATAAATGGATAAATTGTTACATGTCCTGGTTTTGGGTTATGCCAATGGACTCCACCATCAAGAGATAATATGATGTGGAGGAGGTTTTTAAAGAATTCCTTGATGGGTTGGACTAGCCAAAGTACTCCGAATCAAGACAAAAGTACAGATTTTTATAACTCAACTTCTAAATGTCATAACTTTCGACTCAAGCACAGTTACAGGACTCATAATACCTTTTTGAAAACGACATCCAATGCTTTAGGATGAAAATCTTCTGTTTTTTCCATCCCTGTTTTTCCTTGTTTTGTTATATGCAGAATACGACACGTAGACAACTTTAAGATCAACGGTCAAGATTGGGTGAGGATTATTACATCCGGTGCGTTAATCTTAAAGTTGTCCACGTGTCGTGTTCTGCATATAGCAAAACAAGGAAAAACATGGATAAGAAAAACAGAAGATTTTTTTCCTGAGCAGTGAGGATGGTAGAAAGTGTCTCTTGATTTTTAAGAGTTGCAAAAAGTACTATGAGGCAAGAACTCATTCCAGAGCTAAAGACCCTCCAATCCACAAGCTAGCAAAACCCTAGATTTTAAGAGAAACTGAATTGAGTATTAGACTTTGAGACAATCTTTATCTTGTCCCAAAACAAACGAAATAAAACAGAAAAAATAAAATAGGAAATATATATCCCAAAATTGTGCACAAAAACTTCGAAGGCAAAAAGTGCATCCATAAAGCATTGGAAAAAAATCCTTTGTTTTTTTCATCCCTGTTTTTCTTTCATCCTTCAGATCCCACTTGATCCATTATCTTCTCCGCCTTTTTGAAGGAAAATCTATTATCACTGCCTCCCTTTTCCGCCCTGAAGGTCTGAAACTGTCAAACACGACATTTTTCCGCTTCAATGTTTTATATTCCGCTGCGACCTGAGAAGAAGAAACCATTTTGGTCAAACAAGAGAAGTTGGATTTGTTACAACTCCGTTCAAGTCTAGAAGCACTGGTTTTGATTGAAAAAAGAGAAGTGGGTTTTCAGTGTCTCCTTTGGTTTTGGATTTTCGGTTATTGATTGTCGTTCGAACCTTGGTAGGCCACTTTTGGTTCGGAGCCATGGTGTCTTCTCTCGGGAATTGTTTCTCTGTTAAGGGGTCGAATCAGATTGAATTGAAAAAAAAATAGGGTTCTTGGGTTTTGTCCCACCAAGGGCATTTTAGTTTATAGAGTCGAAACCCTCAAGTCTCTTGGCTTTGAAGAGCGAATTTAAAGGAGCATAGGTGTGTATTTCAGATCAGAGGGCTTTGGATGATTGGATTTCCTCATGCACTTCAAAGTTCTCTGTCAATGTATTTGTACCTGCTGCATCTTCTTCTTCTTCTTCTCTGTTTCTCCCTACCATTTTATTCTTAAGCAGTTCTGTTCTCTGGGTTGTGAAGGAAATTCATTTTTAGGTAGCAGGGTGAAGAAATGTCTGCAACAAACATTTCACATGCCCTGATCTAAGACACATTAGCTAAGGCAAGGCAAATACTGCCACATGGTTTCAACATTCTTCAACCAAACTGAGCTACTTTTTAGAGAGAGAGAGAGACAGAGACAGAGACAGAGAAATTGCGAAGGCTACAATAGCATTGTGCTTCCGTAGTAAATTCATGCATGTGACATATTTGATCTTTTTATACACACCCCTCCTCACTGTGTTAGTTGAAATTTCAAAAAACCATGTTACTCTCTAATGAAAAAAAAAACCTTTCCTTCCGCTCTCTTTGCATATGTAGAGGGGAGGGGGCATCATCCATGACAATCATCCTCTTAAGACGCAGCTCCTCGAGGTGACGATATGCAAAGGGCAATACATCAAGCCATGATCGGAAATCGGCTCCCTAGTTGGCCGTTACGAGGCTTTCCCTTCATGGTAGCGGAGTAGCAGTTACCCATGAACACATGAATTTCCGCAGTGTATCAGTCCTTGCAAACAAGAGAAACAGAGCTCCTATCCTTTTGGGACTTCACGAAACCCAGATCAAGCTTCTCCTCCTTAGGCGGATCCTTTTTTATTTTAGAAGCAATCCTCAATATCTAACTCCAAAATGCCATCGCTATCCTAAAACGAACAAAGAAAAGAAGTTTAACTGATTGTCTCTTTTATAAAACTTTGGATTAAGAGAAACAAGGGCTGGATTCACAAAACACTCTCATGAAACTGCAGGTTTCTTTTCTTTCAAGCAAAAATTGCAAGGAGAAAATGAAAGAAAATAATAATAATAATAATAATAACTTTCGTAACAAGGATCAAAATGTCGGAAAAGATTTACAGACGCCGCCATTAATGCGTCAAATCCAGCCCCAAACCAAACACAATTTCAAAACAAAGAACTTTCCTCACCGCTCCACAGCGTCTCTGGAGAACTTCAACCCCCAAACATCTAGGGGATAATAAACAAGGAGAATCTTACAGCCCTAGAACTAGAAAAGAAGATCTGGCATGGAAGGTCATAATTTCTTGCCGTAAGAACCCTCTGAGACAGAAAGAGAGAGAGAGAGAGAGAAGAATCTGAACAGAAAGAGGACTTGAATGGCTAGATCTTAACAAGCACCTGCCATTAACGAGTTTGAAAAACTCTACTGACCAGAAGAAAAAGTAAAATGAACCTGGTTCTTTAGTAACAAAGAACCAGCTAAATCTGTAGAAGTTCTACCAGATTTTGTGAGGATGGTTCAAGATTTGCAAAGGAATCCTAATAATATGAGCATGAATTTGGCGGGTCAAAGGATGATGCAAGTTGGGTTTTGATCAACATAAAAATGAGGGCTCCAATTTCAGAAGAAATGGAGGTGCCTGAGCTGAGTCGGAGGCAGAGGCAGAGAAGCAACCAGAGCCTAAGCTAGAGGTTGAAGAAGGGCATTTTGGACATTCAGTGGTCTGATATTATGTGATATCATCACTTAACAGGTCTAATTTGACGGACATTAATGGATTAGATTAAAGTGTAAGAATCTAAAAAAATTCAATAGAAGAGATGTAAATCGTTCAAACTCTTGAATTCATATGTAATTTAATAAAGTACAAGGGAGGGGGAAATTATTAATTGACCTGAATGGCAGTTGAGATTTCTATTTAAAATGTTATAAAGGGTAACAACGGACACCAAACTGTTCTTTGCATGTACTTTCAATTTACTTTTTATCCAAAAAAAAAAAAAAATCTATTTATTAAATGTCAAACAATGTTATCATTCCATTAAAAAATAACAACCAACACAAGAAACAGGAAAAAAGGTTGTTAGGTGCTCCATTTTCTCATTGAGGCCAGACCTAAACATGTGCTCGAGAGATAGTTGTCCCCACAACACCTCACACAACTATCTCCTCTTCAATAGCGAGTTGATCTTCATCACTCCCACATGATGTTTTCTAGCTAACAGTGGATGAGGGGTTATTTTTAGAGATCATGTTGGCAAACCTTTGTTAGAGAGCCCTGAACCTTATTTGTTCAATTCGGAATTCTTCAGGCTATTGAAGACAATTGGAAACACCTTATTATTGAATCCAACAACAAAGATCTCATCTTATACCTTTCTGATTAGTGCACATTTCCTCCAGCTTTAGTTTTTTCGTTCATTTTCGATATCTCTCATTTGTTGTACTCTTATTTCTATACCAAGGGAGGTAAATAGTTTGACTGACTCGTTGCCAAGAATGACTGATCTATAAAGTGTATGACTGATGGATATCATCCATTCCATGGTTTCTTAAAGGGGTGTTTGGTTCGATAAATCACATGGTGTATGTATCGGATATGAATGTCAATCTTTTGATAGACATTCTTCTGAATTATGTTTCTTTCTAAAAAATCGTTTGGTTGTCTTAAGGCTAGTGCATGTTTCTCGCGGGTTGAGATATTAACTTCCGTAGAGAACGTCTTTCCGCTTTCTCCTTTTATACTAGGTGGTAAAAAGGTTGCTCAAATAAGTTTAAGTGTTGAGGTGAACTCAAATTTGGAACACATCCTTTGTAATATGGTCATTCATGGGAAGTAGGATGCTCACTTATGAGGGTCATCCTAATGGAACCAAACAACTCCAAAAATTAAGAATTATCATTCTAAAAAATGTCATCCCAAAGATTTACCGAATCAAATACCCCCTAAAACTTGATATTCGGAGGCCATGCACGGTATACGTTCTTATGAATAAATTCCACTTTATCCAAAAAAAAAAAAAAATCTTTATTAACTAAAGCATTTGTACTGGCAAGGACTAACTCTAATTTTATTCTTGTGATGGTAAGATAATGATATTTGTTCTTTTGTTTTGCATTAAAAATAAATAAATAATTAATTAATTAATTAAAATGAGAAGAATCCTTGTCCATCGCCACAAATCCTGATATTTCATGGATAACCTTTCAAATCTTTGACAGATATAATGCCCCGTCCCAGAATATGGTTATTATTAATTTATTGAAGTGGTTGACAAGTTAATGTTCTAAATGGATTAAGTTAATGAGATGTCAGACTCCAGAGGGTAGATATTTATATTCAAATAAAGTAGCATTAATATATATTAATGGGAGAATGGATAGGTATGCTAGCGTGGTATCTAAGAATTAGGAATGCTAGCATACTTAGATCGTTGGATTGCATTTAATTGATTTAAGTCGTTAAATTTAAAAATATTATTTTAACTTTTAAATACATTAGGAGAGTGGCAAGAGTATACCCCTCAACCACATACGGTATCCTTGGGAAGAGGGATGTCAGTCAACTTTCCCTGGAAAAACAGGATTTTTTACCAGAAAGAGGGGATATGAGTAACGCATCTCTCTCCCTCTTCCTCATTTGTTCTTCTCTCTTCTTCTTCTTCTTGGCGAACCTCGTCTGCAACTCTCGGTGACCCATCCTTTGCTCACACCTATCTCTACCTCTTCCTCATTTCTCTTTTCTTCTTCTTCTACCCACTGCAACAAAGTGATATGGAACATCTTTGCGACCTATATTGACCTTGCTTTGTTGTTTGGAGCCAGGTTAACGTCAGTGTGAAAAGTAGCCTTGGTGGTGTTGAAGGAAGATATTGGAATACTTGGCTGCATTATAATCTCTGTAGGCCTACAAATTTATAAGCTAAGTTTACGAGCCTCTTCAATCATGAAGAAGAGTCTTTCCCTTTCTATATGGCTCAATTATTACTAATGTGACTATGTTATGTTATGACATGTATCTCTTCTTATGAAATCCAGCTGCAAAAACAAGGGAAGTATGTGGGCTTCTTCATGCATTAGAAGAAGGAAATTGCGATCAATATAGGATAATTTATTGAAAATTACTGATTGTGATGAACATATTTTTGCTTCTTCCTTCTCACACTCCAACAAACAAAGAAAATGGGGGAAAAAGAAAAAAAAGAAAAACAGAGGATGGCTTTAGCCTATTGCAGAGGAATAATGTCTAATCTAATAGGAGACCTAGGCCGTCATTGTCAAGTACCTATAGCCAAAGAAGAAGCAAGCGACCATGAGCGGAACAAAGAACTCGATGAAGCTCTTAAATTTGGGCAACCCATCTTCCTTGATCACGAATGTTGACATCTCTTTGCCCTTGCATTCTTTGTATGAAGCAGTAGCAATAGCGTCTCCTTCTTGTACCTTGAATCCTTGGAGGATGCCCACCTAGTACTTGGCTAGCATGTTCTGATAAGCCTTGTTGTGGCCAATATCCTCGAATTCTTTCATAGTATCCTTTCCTGCTACCTCTACCAGTACCTCCTCTCCTCCCGGATGTTCATTCGGTATTTTAGTCACATCCAACATCTGTAATTCATAGATTTTAGAAGAAATCATTTGAGGGAATCTCTAACAGAAATAGATATAACTCGACAGACGACCTCTTCTTCAAGGTCCAGTAAATATATATAATCTCTGGTGAGCTTCCTCTCACATTAGCAGAGGGTTGTGGAACTTCTTCTCTGACCAACACCGCACATTAGACATTAATATATTAGGTTCCGAAAGATAAAGTGTTATGTTCCCAAGACCAATGTCAGTTATGTATAACTGTACAATTGACGCATCTGAACATATATATTTTAATAATATTTCTATCTTCATTTTTACGTGTAGAATTGTACAGATACTTACATCTCCTCAATGGCATTGATTATATCTATTTAATCTAATGGTGAAAAATCACTAGCATACCTAATTCTTAGGTGACCTGCTAATATACCTGTCATTTTCCCTATATTAATATAACAAATCGAGAAAAGAGTCACGTACAAGAAAAGGGAGGCGATTGGATTTATTTATAAATAAATATAATAATTTAAATAATGATAATTTACAGCGCCACCCCCTGGAGAATGCCAGTATTATAGAAACATATACTCTTTTTCACCAAATTAGACTCAGACCCCATGCCATCCGTCTCTGTTAAGTGAGGAATTGAAATGACTATTGTACCCTTTTGACTAAAACAGATTCATCGTCTTTTTTCAGAGTCATCTCCCATTTTCACCTTCACCTTCACCTTCACCTTCACCTTCACCTTCACCTTCGTGTCCAACTGTACCGCCAACGGTATCCCTCCCTTCTTCACATCCGACTTCAACGCCAAAGCTGACGAGGAGCCCACATCTGAACCGCCAACTGTCCCACATAATATTGTTGGTATTGTTGCTGCTGCTGCTGTTGCACCACCCGGCCTTGCTGAATAAGGAATCCCGACAATCGGCTCTTTGTTCTTAGACATTTCTTCCCTGCGATTTCTTTTTTATCTGATCTGATGATACCCTTTTTTTATCGATGGAACTATCCAATCGAATGTGAAACATTCTCTGCAAATCTGTTGTTAGATTGACTGCTTGAATCTGAAATCTAGGCGCAAAGGAAGCATCAAGATACAGTATCCAATCTTTGAGAGAGCAATTGAGATTGATGGAATAGAAATGTCGCCTAAATAGGCCACCGTAGCATTCCCCAGAAGCAGAATCACTATAAAACGATCCTCCCTGGCCTTCTCAAAGGTAATTGCAGCCACATTGCCCTCAATGTACAAAGTGAAGGGAAGTAGAATAGAGCTGTCATGGAAGCCATATAGAGAAGCAGATTCATGGAGTGAAGCTTCTCGTCCTCCGATGTTAAAATTAATCCTTGGACCACCAACTTCAAAGCTCGGCCACCGGTGCATCCGATAAACCAGACCAGATCGCTACCTGTGTGCTCAAATTAATACTCTACAATTGAAACCCTAACCCAAGAATCAGCTCACCTCGATCACTGCGACTCCAATTTCTCAGCCCTCGACATGCCAACCCCAGTCCGCTTCACCGAATCAAATAGGGGCATAACCATCCTCCTGTAATGGACCGGCTGGAGAGCTCTTCGTGAAGGTCGATCTCTACATCTGAAACGCCAATCTATTTTAGACGAAACCCTAGTATCTTGCCGACCCTCGAAGTGATCTTTGCGTCCCATATGCTGTGAGAACTTGGGAACCTGTTGAGATTCGCTCTATATTGGGCCACGAATTCTTGCTCGGAGGAAGAAGCCATGGCAAATATTGAATAAGTTCTAGGGCTTATGACTTGGGCAGTAATTTTTCTGCAACTCACAGTTCCCAAGTTCAATCGAGATGCATCCGTCCGATGCCGATGCCGATGCCGATGCCGATGCCGATGCCGCTGCCGCTGCTATTTCCGTTGCTCGGAACGATCGCTGGTGATCCAACAATTATGATTTGGGTGAAAGAAACATTAACTTATTGGAAGGGTATTTTTGATATATCCTATTTTATATGGGTATTTTGAAATTTAAAATAAAATATAGTTGCTGACATCAACAAATAAGGTATATTCTATAATAGTAACTGACGATAGGGGTCTAAGTCTAATTTAATAAAATAAAAAAACTATTTTTATAATTGTTACATTCTCGGGGGATGACGCTGTAAATCACCCTTTAAATAAAAAGAGGGAGAGAGATATTATTAGTATATTATAGTAAAGAAAAAGACAGAAAGAAAGGGGGAGAATGAGATAAAACGGCACTTGGATGACTAGACAGAATCAGGCCAATTTTTATTTTTTTTTAAATGGATCAGGTCAATTCTCCCCAGCATTTTGAGCTTCTAATGGTGGATAAGGTGGAATCAATCTTTCTGCGTCAAGTGACTTGGATAGGTTGTGAGTATTTGCCATGTTTAGACAAATGAGCTATGTGCGTGTATGAAAAAAGTAATAGTATATGTATTATTTTACTATGAATGGTTATGTTAGGTTCCATCTTACTGAACTATCCTCGTATCTCACACCACTATTTCATGTCTCGCAAATCAGTTGTGACTTGGTACAGAGGAAAGACCGACTAAACAGATATGAATTGCATTTTCAGATATTAATTGTAATTTGTACATAACGACATAGGTGGATAAAGAAATGCTATGTAATTAGGGATTGTATGGATAGACGCGCGGTTTCAAGTTCGATTCTCCATCTATACATCTATAATTTAAATGAAAATTATAATGATAAATTACTGCATTAGTCTCCTCAAAGATTAATCGAGGTGTGCATATATTGGTCCATGGATTTAATGGATTGTCATGTATGTTCGGTAGAATTATCAAAGTAGTGCAGTGGGTCTCATGATGAATAGTAACCCGATCGTCATAGATTAAAGTTTTATTTACTTATTTAACCGTTTGCAGGCATGTACCCATATCTTACTCAGATTTAGGGTCTTACATAGAATGAGGCGCAAGTCGTCAAGCGCGTAACGTAAAAAGGCCAAACTTTCCACTTGTCTCAGAAGTCAAGTCCGGCTGCAATATTAGACCACTTGTTTTGTGTGGAAATCTTGAATCCACGTGCCCTTTAGTCGTCTTGTTCCGTGTCTATAAATGTTTGGTTGTATGCAACTATAAAGGGAAAACATAGAAGGTTTGGTTGAGACTTTCAGATTCGAGAGATAAAGAGATATTTTGAAGAGACTGAATAGAATGTATGTGACAAGATCTCTCTCCCACTACAAGCAAATCCCCAGCTCTCTCTCCTTACCTCCACCTGAAGGTCCAAATTCAGGTTATCTTGTAATTCAAGATGAAGAATCTGTAGGTACCACTTGTTTTGGGTTGTGCAAAGATACATACATTCGAGAGATGCCATTCCCTCAGGACAAGATCCTTACTGTCAGCTACTCAACAACATCTGGACACAACACCACAACAGGAGCACCAAACCATGTTACTTATACTGATGATGTCTATTTCATCCCAGCTCTTAATCAACCTCTTTCTTCCAATCGATACTACGTTATAAAGGCACATGGCCGACATAAAGGGTATGTACAAAAATGGACCCTGTTTGATATTCATAATTTGATTCTTGAAATTGTGTTAAAATTTTAGATTGAATTTGCAGGGAAGCATATGCAAGTTCGAATGAGGAAGAGCCTTGTTGCTGTTTCAACACTGTTAAGGAAATGAAGCCCAGAGAATTGGATCACGAGGACGTGTATCAGCAGATTGAAATCACAGCTTTGGAGATGTCATGTTGTGGTCCTAGTGGTTATGTTGCCAGATCTGTAGCTCAAGATGGGGTTCCTCCACGTTTCCTAGCTAGAAAAGGATGGGAGGTTTATACTTCAACTCCACGCCATTACCAGTTATGCGAAGCTCAGGGCATCAACTACTCTCTCCGGGCACGGCTACCACACTTTGATTTCCCATTGTCTACTAAGAGCTCTGAGATTATGGTTGTGGGGAAGTGGTACAGTCCATTCATGTTTATAAAGGAAGAAGGAAAGTTGAAAGATCAGATGAAGAGATCGATGTTTTACGAGATCACACTGGAGCAACAGTGGAAACAGATTTATGAAGGTGAGAACAATCTCAATGGAGATAATTTTGTGGCTGTAGATGTTTCAGTTCAAAGAGAGATAGCATTTCTCTTGGGCAATGAAGCTGATCTGCACAATCACACGCAAGTGACTGATGGTGTGATCTGGTTTAGTACTGTGAATCGAGGGGGAGGAGGAGGAGAATCAAAGGTGGGATTGAGTTCGGCAGTTATGGAGAGGATGAGATGGGAGCAAGAAAGAGTGGGATGGGTTGGTGGGAAAGAAAAACAAGTAAAGGTTGAAAGGGTAGAAGAGTTTGAAGGGGGTACGGATGAGTGGAAGAAATATGGTTGTTATGTATTGGTGGAGAGGTTTGTATTTAAGAGAATGGATGGAAGCTTATTACTGACCTATGAGTTTAGGCATACCCATGAAATTCGAAGCAAATGGGAATGAGTATTATTGAAAATGATGTGGGCTCCCACTTTGACTGCATTACATTTTATCTAGTTTTCTTCTGTAGAAATATGAGTCTGGATGAGATAGATACTTTTTATGTTTCTTTTTCGACCTTTCGTTTTGGGTGATGTTTATAAATTGTTATATTTATGTTGTTTGCATTAGCTTATTATATGTATGGAATATGGAGTGAATAAATTGTAATTTTTTTTTTTTAACTTAAATTTATTTCCTTCAATGTTCACCAAAAATGAAAGTACTTTATTAATAGGACATGTGAGCATGAACCCCAAGGGATTAGCGCAGTCGATTTGGAGGGGACACGGTACTCCGTCTCAGGAAGCGAGGTCTCGCGATCACCACACAAGAGTTTCCCTGACCCCAGGGACTAGTCCAGTCAAAGATCCAGACACCCTAAGTAAAAAAAAAAAAAAAAAGATCCTTGTGTGTGAATCAATCCCATATAAGAACCTGATCCACTCTCGGCAAACACTGCCACATTGTCTCAAAGTTCTTTAACCAAATTGAGCTACTATTTTATATATAGAGAGAGAGAGGCTACAATACTAAGTTCATATGATTTATCATCATAACTTATAGCCCGAAACAATTATTAATTAGATTCAACACCGGAAAAAAAAACATGATTTTAATGACCAAGAGCAACCTCTTAAGGGTATTTAAAGGTGCCAAGATTTAATCAACAATAGTAACTTTATCACCATTAACATACAGCTGCAATGGCTGGACAAAAACATGGCAGAACTCTCCAAAACACAATGGTTACCATGTCTATCACCTTCCCAAGCAAGTCTTTTCGTGCATGTTAGCATGTGCAGTAGTTTGATTGCTGCTAGCGTGAAAGCCGTTGTGTAAGAACGCGTAAGTAGGTTGCACACTAGAGTACTTTGACTTTCTTCGCATTTGGATTGAAATGAAGATTCAAATATGTTATGGCAAAGAAAAAATAGCCAAGGTAGAGATGTTTGTTCCGAAGACCCCCTTACAAGCTTCAATTGATTAGATTGCCCTCTGCATTCTCCTAACTCTAAGTTGGAACCGACAATTTAGATGGGAGGAACAATGAAAATATGCTCAGATCTATCTTCTGACTTCTCCAACAATGCATCATTAATGGAAGTAATTCTATTGCTTCTATTATGCATTAAGCTTTGAACAAGATAATGAAGTTAAGCTTGATTAAATCTTTTCACTTCCTAGTACTTGCTATGGCCTTTACAAAGTGTTCAAGCTTTTCATATACCTCTACTTTTCTAAGCAAAGCTTTCATAACAACTTCAAGTGTTCGCCTCAAGAAGCGTATAGTTCTGAGTTAGACTCCTTTTATCTCTTTGGGGGCCACTCACATGGGGTATTTAGTGCTCTTCATTGCTTTCGATGAAAGTTCAATAGTTCTCATTCAACCCCGATATGACTTGGTCTATACCACTGTGGGGTCAGCATAAACCCATGGGAGTAGTTAGGCCGAAGGCCCCCGTTGTTCGCAAAAAAAAAAATCTATTATACTTTAATAAACCTATACCTAGTGTTCTAACATTTTGAACTAAAGCATCTTGATAGGTTGACCATGGCCGGAAAGGCAATCCATCAGATAAAATATCCAAGAATTGTTAAAATTTGTAATGGTATGGTGAACAATTCCAACTTGCAACAGATACGATCTACACCTACTTGCTCATTGCTTAAGGTATACAAATCCCCTTTCCATTTCACATCCATTAAGCCAGAATAAAAGGGTACTTGTTGAACTTGTCCATTGCCCTTTGGAAATAACAGCTTCTCCCCTCTTCTCTTGTTGATGCCGAACAGTATTGAGGACCTAAGGAATAGAAATACAAATGTCCAAGCACAGTTAAGCCCAAAAATCTCTTCTACCTTCTATCTATTCACCCTCATAAACTGCTTAGCAGTCCCAAGTCAACAAAGTTGTCACTACTGAAACTGAGAGATGGATAATATGTTCATGAATCTTAATAACAGAAGCATTAAGAATCATAGGGTCCCAACCCACCCAAATTCTTGAGTTCTCAAACTTTATTATGCAGCTACTTTCCTCTGATTATGTTGTATCTACAAATCCATCTCAGACTATAGTTTTATACCATGAAAGGGAGAGGCCGTTTGAGTAGCATTATTTTTTCTAGTTTTGGGAGAAGGCTTTCTGTCTGGGAGCGCAGCCTACTGTTTCTATCTTTTTTCTACCCCACATGAAATGATATCCCTGCCTTTATTGGAGGAGGAGAGAGATAAACTCAAGGAGTGTTGGCATAGAACCAAACTTGGTTGCTGCCTAGGTTGCAGCCAAGTAGCTGCAATCCCTGGTACCAATCAAGGGAATGGAATCTCAGGGGTAGGAGTGGAAAAATTCACCTTGGGTAGGTATTTTCGAACCTACCCATAGGATTCCATTCTCTTGGCTGTTACCATGGGGTTGCAGCTACTTGGCTACAACTCGGGCAACAGCGAAATTTTTTTGGCTGGCATATGCCATACTCTGGACAAAAAGCATCTTCCCTTTTTTCTAATAACATACTTGTTCGGGAAATATGGATTATGGAATTCCAAGATGCTTACAAGAAACAAATGCATAGGGAATCGAGTAAGGACTGCGAGGGGCTTTGGGAAATGGGGTTCGAAGAGCTAGACATTTGGACTGATATAAGAGATATTATGAGATGGATGGGAGGAATCCACCATGTCAGACAATGAACATAGGGAAAAGGCTGGGAACACGACCCACATGCCAGAAGCTAGCACCCACTCTCTCTCTCTCTCTCTCTCTCTCTCTCTCTCTCTCTCTCTTAAATAATCTTTCACCCCTCTTGTATGATGCCCCATCACATGCCCCCATTGATGGCATCCGCTAGCTTGCTACATGCAAGCGGTGTGCCTATCCCTCTCCCATGAACATATTACCACTATTAATCAATAGGGTAAGAGATCGCTCCATGATTACATAGCTCCTACATTAACACGGGGCCAATGAGAGCGCATAAGGGTATTAACATGGATGAGATTTTTTATTTCAAAAGAGGTAGTGCTGCAACTTTGTGTGCTCGTAGCTCCTCCATTAACACGGGGCCAATGAGAGCGCGTATGGGTATTAACATGGATGGGACTTTTTATTTCAGAAGAGGTAGTCCTACAATTTTGTGTGCTTGTAGCTCCTACATTAACACGGGGTCAATGAGAGCACGTAAGGGTATTAACATGGATGGGATTTTTTATTTCAAGAGAGGCAAGGTTGCAATTTTGTGTGCTCTTGTGTCTGAACGTAGGATCCACAACAGCAAACCATATTCTCTTTTTTTATTTTTTGTGCAAGTTGAAGGGCCTATTGGCCATTACATAGTACGAACCACAAAGAAGTCAACAGGGGCCCAAGGCAAAACTTCTTGGAAATCAAAGAAATGGTGCATATTACCTAGCACTGGTGCACTAGAGAGGAGTTGATCCAATGACCAACCCCCAGGCAATTGTACTCCAAGAACCGGATCCTCTCCAGTGCCACTAGGGGCCCAACGCTCATCTAATGGCTGGGAGGACCTGGACATGCACCCCAACACATGGGCGCACACCCCAGATCCTCCCAATCATTAGATGCACGCTAGACCTCTAATGACACTGAGAGGATATGAATCCATACTCCATTGAGCACTACAAACCGTTAGGTCGAGACCTAAGGTGTGCCTATTTCCCTTAATCAATATTAACAAGTTATTATTAAAAAATTGCTATCACACTCTAAATCTGTAAATATACAATCAATAAAACACCAACATATTCCTTTTTAGAATATCAGGTAATGGTTGTTGGTTTAACCACAAGGGCTTAGTCCAACGGTTATTTGATTTGGGTTCCAATGCCTCGAAAAATGATTGAGCTGGTCTTGAATCATTTTGACAGCACTTTTAGAGCCACTCAGAATGGAATTAATTTGATTTTTCGATTAATTTATCGATCCAATTATTGTGTTGTTAGTCCATTTACCCTTATTTCAGAAAAGCAAGCATCTCTTCGGAGGAAAAGTCAGGCCAAAGGCCTCAAAATCCTGATAAGCCAAAAAAAAAATGGTGTTTGGTATTTTGTGTTGCATAAAAAAATTTAAGAATTCTTATCCAACAGTTGAGACAGTGCAACTCACAAGTCGCCAAGCATGTAACGTAAAGAGAGCACTTTCGGGCCACTCACAATAGAATTAATTTGACCTTTCGATTAAACCCTCTAATGAATCGATCCAATGATTGTGATTGTGTGATTAGTCCATTTACCCTTATTTCAACAAAGAAGCATGAATATCTCCGGAGAAAAAGTAAAGTCAAATTAAGGTTAGGAAAAGAAAAAAAAAAAAAAAAGCGGTATTTGGTATTTTGTGTTGCCTAAAAAATTTAAGAATTCTTATCCAACAGTTGACACACACGTTGCAACTCACAAAGAGACCAGACTTTCGAGTTCATCCTCATCCTCATCCTCATCCAGACGTAACCGTGCCCATTATACCGAAGATGTCTATTTCATTCCAGCTCTTAGTCAACCTCTATCTTCCAATCGATACTACGTTATAAAGGCACATGGCTGACATAAAGGGTACGTACCAATGATCCTTGTTTGATATTCATATTTTAAATCTTTAAATTCTGTTAAGATTTTAAATTGAATTTGCAGGGAAGCATATGTGAGTTCGAATGAGGAGGAGACTTTTTGTTGCTTCAACACTGTTAAGGAAATGAAACCCAGAGAATTGGATCATGAGGACGTGTATCAGCAGATTGAAATCACAGCTTTGGAGATGTCATGTTGTGGTCCCAGTGGTTATGTTGCCAGATCTGTAGCTCAAGATGGGGTTCCTCCACGTTTCCTAGCTAGAAAAAGGATGGGAGGTTTATACTTCAACTCCACGCCATTACCAGTTATGCGAAGCTCAAGATCTCAACGACTCCCTTCGGGCACAGCTACCACAGTTTGATTTCCCATTGTCTAATAAGAGCTCTGAGACTCTGGTTGTGGGGAAGTGGTATAGTCCGTTCATGTTTATAAAAGAAGAAGGAAAGTTGAAAGATCAAGTGAAGAGATCGATGTTTTAGGAGATCACACTGGAGCAACAGTGGAAACAGATTTATGAAGGGGAGAACAATCTCAATGACCATAATTTTGTGGCTGTAGATGTTTCAGTTCAAAGAGAGAGAGCATTTCTCTTGGGCAATGAAGCTGATCTGCATAATCACACGCAAGTGACTGATGGTGTGATCTGGTTTAGTACTGTGAATGGAGGGGGAGGAGGAGGAGAATCAAAGGTGGGATTGAGTTCAGCAGTTACGGAGAAGATGAGATGGGAGAAAGACAGAGTGGGATGGGTTGGTGGGAAAGAAAAACAAGTAAAGGTTGAAAGGGTAGAAGAGTTTGAAGGAGGGAAGGATGGGTGGAAGAAATATGGTTGTTATGTATTGGTGGAGAGATTTGTATTTAAGAGAATGGATGGAAGCTTGTTACTAACCTATGAGTTTAGGCACGCCCATCAAATTCGAAGCAAATGGGAATGAGTATTAGTGACCTACTATTACTATATATGTGATGATTTTGATCCATTCCACATGAGACATGCGATGTCTCAGAATGATGTGGGCTCCTACCCTCACTGTTTTACATATTATGTAATTCTCTTGTATAAAACTAGGACCAAGTTTCCCAAGTCATGGTGAATGCATGGGAATTGTGGCCTATGGACAGCGAACAATAGGGGGAGGAGAGATGTGGGGAGTGATGGGAGTCACATATGGACCGTCTCATCATTTAGCTGCCGACGAAAGAAAACTTTCTCTTTACAATTAAAGTTTGGATAAGATAGATACTTTTTTTTTGTTCTTTTAATTTGTCATTAAGCAAATGTTTTTTTTTTTTTTTTCTAAGAAACTGGTCTATATATTCATAGCGACCAACTTTCGGTTACTACCTTAAATTTAGTTGACTCAATGTTCACCAAAAAGGAAAGTACTTGATTCCAACACTAACTCTTTACTTTTGGATAATACATGTGACCATGCTACTAACTCTTTGGTTGGAATATATGTAAGCCATAGGCCACATTAGCATTAAGTAGTGTTTTGGGAGGGTAACCACCTTGATTGGAGGGGTTATCAGATTGATAGATAAATTGTTACGTGTTCCTAGTTTTAGGTTATCTCATTGGTACCTATCATCAAGAGAGTATTTTTTGCAAACCTAAAAAACCAGAAAGCACAGCACCATTCCTGCCGCTCACTTCATTGGTATTTTTTGCGTTCATGGTTATCTAATTGTCTATGCACATATAGACAGGATAATCGTTCCTAAAACAGGTTCACCAAACACCATTTTTTTTGTTTTAAATCAACATTTTGATACTGAAAATTATATTTTTAACACGAAACGTCATTTCTGAAACTGAATGACTACCAAATGCAGCCAAAGCATCAGATCTCAGATATAATATTAGGGAGATTTAAACTGACTATCAAGTTCTTTCACAAGAATTACCAAAACCAAGAGATGGGCCATCGCCGTAGATATTTCAAAAGGGTTTCCTTCTAGGTGGATTGTGTTTCTGTTTTTGAAGGGTTTGGCATATAAAGCTGTAATGAGGAAATCCTCATTTTGGTTGTAAAAGACTCTATTTCTACTATAATATAAGATTTGCTTTTACTTGATCATCCAAAAATAACTTGATAACTAACACCCATCACAAAATTAGACAAATAAGGAAGAAATTAAAGTATTTAAGGGTGAAAATGTCAAAAAAAAAAAGGGGGGGAGAGGGTGGGATACTGCTTTGAGTAGTTTTATAATATTCATATGGTAATTGAAAATGGTTTTTGTAGGACTGCTCAGATACAAAAGGAGGCAAAAAGACCACCCCATCACCATGAAATGCAAAATGACCCCCTACATTATGTTTTTGTGTGCACTCTCATTGACCCTCATGCACATGCAAAGGCCACACTCCTCCATAGAAAACGTTTCCCTATTCATATTTATTTTGAATAATTTAATAAAACAAAAAATTAGGTAAATAATATGATAAGCCTAACCCCAAATTAATTAATCTTGTAATGTTGTTGAAGCTTCTATATATCTCAAAGGGATTTATTACTAAGGCACTTAAATGGATAACTTGGCACATGGAAAGAAGACCACCACCAATAGTAATGTAGAATTTCTTTCTAGGCATATAGAAAACTTTGACAAAAACATTAAACACCACAATCATTAAAATTTAGAATGTGGAAAAGAATTCTTGTCCAATGGCCAAGTGCCACCACATGGTTGGAACTTATCTTCAATACTGAAAAACATGGACTTTTTAAGGCGTGCACCACATGCGCCTATAGGCAGGTGGAAAACGTTTGCATTCAACCAGATACAAGAGTTCCCATCTTAATGACAAGATAAATAATTTATATTGAAAAAAAAAAATTTTGAGAATTAAATGCAACCTCAAAGAACACAAAATCTCACTTCTAACGCCATCTACGCCGATTAATTCAATCGATTACCTTAAATGTCTCGCTAGATGTACTTCAATTCATGCTTAAGTCCTCTATTAACCCATTACATAATCTAATGTCTTCCTCATACATTGAGCCAGTTTGACCAGCATCTTATTTCCATTAAGAGTGTTGACTCATCCTGAGTCTTGCTAAGGAGATCTGAATGCTTCCCCAGCATAGCGCACGTTTCCAAGTTCTTCTTCAATGCGCAGAAGCTGCATCAAGGATTAGATGATTCATGGTCAAAAAATATAAAGGAAATATGGAAAATACTCTGGAAATATCAATTGATCAAAAAAATGGAAAATACCAAGAATATCATAAGAATCGAATTACAGAGATTTTCATAATTATGAGTAGACCACACCCACAGCAGTTTTTTATATAGAAATAATGATGAGATATAAAAGTTTCATGACATCAGTGTTCCATTCATGACAAGTCACGCTTAGGTGGTAGTTATTTGAGGTCACATAACCACACCACCAAGCCTCTGTCCCCGATGTCCAGTTAATCTTGGCTGTTTGGGCGCACACGTAACCCAAATCAAAACATAAAGGATTAGTGTTTCCCACAGAGTAATTGTTTAACAGAGGTCCCTTCTAGCACTATATTTTTCATCAGACGACATCAAACTAGAAAATAAAAGCATTTTCAAGTCTTTGAGAAGTCTATACACACCACACATTTCTAAACCAAGGACCAATGCACATGGATAGTCTTAGTCCTACAGAAGCCAGCATCTTTTTTTATTTATCTATATCGATGCCCTTCTGTTGAATTACTAAGAACGTCACTGATCGGATTGTAAGATCATCATCCATACCACTTTGGGCTAGGCAATCGCCCAGGTCAAATCACTCAACAGGATGTACAAGCAATGTGCGGTTGCTTTTTGTGTTACACTACGGGTGGGGGTTGGGAATCATAACTGTCTGCAATGCTGAGATTTCATTCGTTGGACTCCCAAGGACAGTTCCTAAAGACTTTGCATCACTATTATACAATATCAGTCAAATCCAATGGCCCTCAAATTATATATAAAAGAACAGTCTTGGCAGTTTCCAAAAGTCTTCTTTCGTTGATCCTTGAGGAGAATATTAGGATTATTTCAAATGCTTGGGTGCACTAATAGTTTGTTTATTTCTAAATTAGTTAAGCAAGCATATATATTCAAAGACTAGCAGAAGAATAAACAGACGATGGTTACCTGATTATATTTAGCCAACCGCTCACTTCGGCAGGGAGCTCCAGTTTTTATCTGCAAGTAGTTTTCAAGATTAGCTCTAAAACATCTAAGGAAGCATGCACAAGAAAATACCTATAGAGATTGGGCAGTAAGGGTGAGCAAACCTGTCCACTTGCCAAGCCAACAGAGAGATCTGCAATAAAGTTATCTTCAGTCTCACCACTTCGGTGGCTGACCATCACACCCCAGCCCGCAGCTTTTGAGTT
Source organism: Macadamia integrifolia (assembly GCF_013358625.1). Lineage (NCBI taxonomy): Eukaryota > Viridiplantae > Streptophyta > Magnoliopsida > Proteales > Proteaceae > Macadamia > Macadamia integrifolia. The sequence continues at coordinate 20,120,101 of NC_056561.1, read as the reverse complement.
GAGAGCTGCTTGAATGGATTCAGTGACTGTGCCAATTTGGTTAACCTGCAACAGATTGTTCATTAATGAATCACAACATTGGTATATTGATAAATAATAAACCATGCAGAGTATATATGATAAAATATTTCTGTATGAATCAATTTCTACTGGAATAACCAATCAGCAATGTGCATCACACTATATGATGTTGATAAAGATTATCTTCCCCTCTGAATGATCTAAAGTTTCAAGTTTGGAGATAAGCCCCCTGAAAGTCCTTGCGCTACAAGTAAGCTGTCATGGTTAACTAAATCTGTGAACATATTTGTACTGCACAAACCACTGTATGCACATTTTACTAATGAAACAATCAAATAAAGCATGTGTATATTCATTTTCTGATTTCCTGATAAGTTCATTTTGACATTATTTTACGGACATTTTGGCTTGACCAATTTATATGGTACGTCAGATAGACAGCCGATACCTTACTATAGTTTGTCATTATAAAACTGTGGCTGATTTGTAATGATGCGTCAGGTTGACATCTGACACTTATTATAATTAGCCATAACTCGTCAATCTTTTTGCATGGATCCTCAAGGTCGTCCTTGCTTGGAACTCCATGTAGCCAACCCCATTAAGTTGGGATAAAGTTCATTTTCTGATACTTTTTCTCTTTGCACATTCCTAGCTTTTTCTGAGGGATTTGCTAATGTTCCTAATTGAGGACCCTAGTTTTCCTCCCATCCAACACTCATTGCAAATTCGAACTGTCCAATCAATCACCACATCCTCAATTGCACATAGAATCCAAAAGCACACCAATTCGGTACTTCCAATTACCCCTTGATTGCATCTGATTGGACAAGCAATAAACAGGACACTTTTTCCCTTTCTTTTCCCCCTGGTGGGTTTACCACATTGTTAGCATTCACAGTGCCCTTCCAAAGTCATGGAGGATAAATGGCGACACAGGGCTCCATGCACCTACTTCTCCTCTTGAGGCCTTTTTAGTATTTTTTTTTCCCCCCTTTTCAAATGTAAAATGTGTAAAAAGTAAAAAACAGGAATGCAATTTTTTAGGAAAGTTCAATCATTAGATTCCCTATTTTATGCCCAACGACTGAAATATTTCACCTACTTTATTTTACTTCAGATTATTTTTCATCGAGACAAATGGAGCCTGAATGTGTCAAGCTAGGAATAGGGGAAAGATATTTCATTTTAAAGATATTTCATTTTATGCAATAAAAACACAGCTCAATGGTTAGTTAATGAAAACAGAAGTACTTTATGAGACATTAGCTCTAGACACTTACCTTTAATAGCAGGGCATTGCAAGCCTTCTTTTCAATTGCCTCAGCAATTCTCTTTGGATTTGTGACCAGCAAGTCATCTCCAACGAGTTGGATGTCAACTGAAGACTGTAGCGAAGCCCATGAGCTCCAATCATCCTGATCAAAGGGATCTTCGATGGAAACAATTGGAAAGTCTCTGATAAATTCTTTGTACAATTCACAAAGGCTTTGTACCGTGTGAACATGAGCTCCATCATTTGGCTGCTTCTTAAAATCTAGGTCATACTTCCCATCTTTGGTTAAGAATTCTGAAGCTGCAACATCCATTCCTATCTTTATCTGCATCATCCATTTTAAGATTATTTATGAAATTATAAAGAGAAGATAACCCTGGACAAGACAGCAAGAAGAATCAACAGTTCTAGTTCCCTACCTTTCCTGTGTAACCAGCTTTTTCAATTGCATCAATGAGCAAAACCAATCCTTCCCTGTTGTCCTGAACATTGGGGGCAAATCCACCTTCATCTCCAACATTGCATGCATCTTGTCCATATTTTGCCTTGATGATGCCCTTCAATATATGATATACTGTTTCCACACAGACCATCTAAAACAGTCATCCCAATTTGTTTACATCACATATTTTGCAATAACAGGATACCATTCCACAATGACTTAATAGGGTGGTGTGAAGAAACCACCGCTTGAACATAGGCTCCGTTTGGTTGCAAGGGGAATTAAAGGGAAGGGAAGGGAAGGGAAGGGAAGGGAAATTTTTGAACTTAAAAAATAAACTTTTATAATCATTACCTCATGTGACTATATGATTAATTCCAAATCATTCCATATTTGGTTATTAAATTTCACTTTACTTTGAATCCAAAAACCCTTTGCTATAAAAATAAAATAAAAGTTACATGTAAAATGTATTATTAATAGAAGTGGTAAGAAATTTAAGTAGTTTATAGAATCACATGGGGTAATGATTACAAAAATTTCTTTAAGTTCGAAATTTTACTTTCCTCCCCTTTAAGTTTCCTTTGCAACCAAACATATCCATAGCGTTAATAACTTCCACGTGCAATGGTCATTACTACAAGGCAAGCTGCCTCAGTTTCAATTAGACGATTACAGCATCCAGTTTTTCTCATCCAAGATATAGAATACAGCATATCAGATGGTTGGAATCAAGTGGGGAGACTTTTGGAACCATGTCCCATGGTTGCAATGATGAATAGCCCACCCAAAAGATACCTAAACTTCTGGCCGTGTACTGGATGGAACCCAAAATGAGGACCAAAGAAAAGTATAAACCAAAAAAGTTTATCACGATTAAGATAAGAATGAACATGGTACCTTCACTACCCATGCACAGTGCCTCGGCAAACGAAGCTGCACCTACTGGTAGTATCATGAATTCTTGCATGGCTAAATTATTGCCAGCATGGTTTCCCCCGTTTATGACATTGAAAGCTGGAACTGGCATAACAAGTTCCTTTGTTCTGGCCAATTCTTGAATGTGCTTATATAGAGGCACTCCCTTTGCTCCTGCCCCAGCCCTACAGACACTTAAGGATACTCCTAGAATGGCATTAGCCCCAAATCTTGATTTATTAGGAGTTCCATCAAACTCTAGCATGATAGCATCAACATCAGCTTGATTCCTGAGCAAATAATAGAGGGGCATAACCGTAAGAATATAAAATTTATCAACAAAATCAATAGCTTGTGCCCAAGAGTGGGAAAAATAGGTTAAGTTCTATGTTAAAAAATGCAATAAATAGTAAAACTAGGGTAGTACAGAACTGCGCAAAGATTAAGGGTTGAAAGCTAAAATACAATATTTTCACATTTGGCCCCATATTAGTTACACAAGGCTCAAATTCATCAACTTAAATTAGTTATTGGACCTATACTTTTGGTTCTTTCTAGCTATCACCATATCTCTCTGCTGGCTCACGTTGTCGGACAAGTCTGACTTCTCAATGTTGGAAAATGTTCCTTTTATATAGATAAGGTATATGGCAGACAACCCGTAGAAGATATCAACAAACACGAACACTGTACACAGTATCATGAACCTAAGAACACATGAAACTCCAATGGAAATAGTTGTGCTGTTCATGTAACTGACCATATACGGTGCAACCAAAAGTAGTGGGAATCGGCCTAAAACAGCCCGATGGCACTCGCTCATTGCAAAAATTCGAGTACTTCAGATTTGTGCTCAATCGGAAAAACAAGAAGACCATAAATAGATAAAGCCAAAGGAAAAACAAGGGTTGGGATTGCCCTCAAAAACTGTTAAGAGAGATCAGTTAAACCTCCTCCATTTATAGAGGAACAAGAGACACCACCAAGGGTGATCTTCAAAATGCATCCACAAACAATGACTTCCCCACAAGACATGTATGTTGACAATTCAAAAGTCACAACTATTATCACTTAGGTACCTATTAGGAAGAGACATGATCAACCAGCATGCACTTCCAAAAACAACAAATAATATATGTAGTCATTATTTTAAACCCTTTAAAATCTCAACAATCTACACACTATTCAAAATATTCAAAAGAACCAACAAAACCAATTGAACACATTAGAATGGTAGGACACATCATTGCACATGTCTCCCAGACCTGAATCTATACTACATCCTATAAGCCATGCTACACAGTACAGATGAAGCCAAACTTCTTGAATCTTTCCTCATAGTGTAGCAGACTAACTCATCATTAATATTTGATATCCTATCATCCAACCATACAAGAAGTGGTGGGCAAAGATCCATGTAGTCGACTCCATTTAGCACAGATCTTCCTAACTTGCCGGGTTGTGCCTCTTTCTTATTCTCATCTTCTTTTTCCCATCTCTCATCTTTCCACCTCTTCCTTCGCCCTTGTTATTTTTGAACTTTGTCTATTTGGTTTTGTTTGAATCCATGTAGCCAACCCCATTAAGTTTGGGTAAGGCTGAGGTGTTTGCTATTGCTGTTGTTGTCGTTGTTGTATTCTATCATCCGACCCTTTAAAAAACCCTTTTTATTTTAGACATTTTAGCCTTGTCCCCATCTTGGACTCATGAATGTTTTCAAGGACTCGCCCATAAAATTCTCATCGGAGGTGGCCTCAACTCCTACATCTACTAAGGTCAACCAACCATATGCCCTATAGTTAACATACCCTTATCAGCCTTGACCAATTAAGAGTTTAATAATCACCCTCCAAATCAATGCGTTAAGTACCATCTTCCCATCTAATCGAAATAGGCACATAATGACAGTACCAAGCAAGTCATCGCGTGATTTCGTTTTCACCCTTTGAATGTAATTCCAGTGATTTCTTATCACATAGGTAGGGTGTCCATCACCTTGACTCATAAATCACAAGCCTTAAGCCTATTCATTTAGATGTATTACAAACTTTACTTCCATGGTGCATCCTATGTTATAGATTTATTTAATCGATTTCCATAAAATCGTCTCACTACAAAAAGTGAATATACAACATCTAATAACCCAAAATTCCTTTGTATCTTAAACCTAGGGCTCGTTTGATAACGTTTCTGCCGTTTCTATTTCAAGAAACGATAGAAACAGAAATTTCCGTTTCTAGGAACAGAAACGGTTTTGTAGGTGTTTGATAAACCTTGTTTCTGCAAACATTTTTCCAACATGCAAGTTAAGCTCCACAGGCAATTTCACCGGCGATATGGCGTCATTTGAGAGACAAAGAGAGAGGCAGAATTTGCAGAGTGATTGCTCAGAAAAACAGTCATCCCAACAAAATCAGGTTTCTTCCCTTTAACATTGGCTGAATTTGCAGAGTGATTGTGAGGATTTTCTCTGCTTACTTCTTCAGAAGCTTTTGGAGTTTGATCATCTTCTTTTACCCCCCCTCTTCTAATTCCCGCTTCTCTGTATCCCTTTCTGTCATCATCTGTCTTTCAAGATTTGGTTTTTGGGTTTGTTATTTTTTTGGATTTTCAAAGAATTTTAAAAAAGCAAACTTGGAAAAAGTTTTTTGGGAATCCAGGTGGTTCAAAATAAAGATCCAGTTTTTTATTTTTTCAATTTTTTTCTGAACCTTTTGTAGATTTTCTTTAAATTTGTTCAACTGAGGGGGTTGTTTTTCTGTCCCTCAGGTTGATTAATGGTTCTAGGTTTTAGAAGATACTTGTAGAGAAAAAACCTTTTTGATTTTAGGGTTTCAAATTTCGGTTTCTTTTTTTCTGAGCCTTTGCCTGTTCTTTTGTTTTGTTAAGAAACTTTTTTCTTTTTATTTGGTAGCAATCTTTCTTTTTCTCTCATTTGCTTGATTCAGAAGTCATGGCAGCAGCTATAGATATCTACAGTAATAGACCTCTGTTATCAGATCCCTTCAGAGAGGAGCTCATGAAAGCACTAGAGCCTTATATCAACAGTGCAGCTGCTTCCTCTGTATCCCCTTCAACTTCTTCTTCTTCTTCTTCATCTCCTTCACCTTCTTTTTCTTCTTACCCCTTCTGCTCTTTCTCTTCTCAACCCCAGTTATACCCTGATTCTTGCTCGACATCAACTACCCAAATGTTTTCTCTAGGGTTCTCGATTGAAGGCCAGTTTGGTCTAGAGCAATCAGGTTTATCAATAGGGCTAAATCACCTCAACCCTTCACAGGTTCAGCAGATTCAAAGCCCAGATCCAGTTCCAACATCAACAGCAACAGATGGCTGCCATGGCTGCTGCTTCCATCCAGAACCAGAGGCCGTTTCTTGGTAGAGTTTGGCTGCAGCTAGCCATGGAGCTCACATTTGAGGTTCACAGGTGGGTTAAGTTTTTTGAGTGAATGTTGTTTCCGGAAACGGTGAAACAAGTGGGAGTTGTTTTGTCAAATCCGTTTCTTGAACCAGAAATGGATATAAATTGCTATTTTTGTTTCTGTAATTAGGTGAAACGGAACAGTTTTGTCAAACACTTTTTGTTCCGTTTCTGTCGTTTCTTGACACAGAAACGGCAGAAACGCGTTTCTTGAAATGTTATCAAACAAGCCCCTAGTTAGCACAAATAACATGATAATAAATTTCGTAACCAAATCTAGGCTCATCTTCTAGATTCTATTCAAAGCCAAAACCTTTTCAAGCAGAGATTTAAACCAACATATTTAAATTCAAGTATCTCTCTCAACAAAGATTTAACATGCAATGGTTTGCATTCTCAATAATAACCCCACAATTTTGGGTTCTATCGGAATCACACACTTCGAAATGCCAACTACATAATAACAGAATGAGAATGCATGTATTGGGAAATGTTAAAACCCCCAAATTTCCATAGCATCCTATAACATGATATAATCAAGCACTGCCAATTGCATGTTAACAATGGCATATTGCATAACCATACATGGTCAATTCAAGAGAAAATTCATGTTATAAATTCAAATTCATAGTTTCATACATTTTTTCAATTTCATATGCATGCAAATTCATTTAGATATCCACAAAATTCGACCTAATACCCGACCAACAGCCATTACTTAATACACATGCAGCTTGGCTTAAATAACTAATAAACCAGATGAAATAAACCAAGTCACTAGGTTTGAACTCATCAATATACTAAACTAACTAAAGTCTAATCAGATCTTATAGGATTGCTTCCCAATAACATAAAGGTATGACTACTAAATAACAGAAAATCCCAATAATTCCATTGAACATTCTATCAACGAATATAGCGCAACATATTGATATACTATAAGTCAATTTATAACCAAACAATAAAGCCCTTGCATAATAAAAAATAATATTCTGAATAAAAGACCATTGTTGCCCAATATTGGTCCAATTATGTAAACCAATACAACATTAACTGGCTTAGGCAGCCTATTGAGTTGTCTCAGTTTAGGTCTACACTAAGTCAACAAGTGAGCAATGGTTAGGTTCAAATGGGCTAGGCACATCAGGCTTAGATGTCAAAATCTCATGCCATCCAAATCCAAAACAATGACTATTAATGATCATCGACCAACACATGGAACATTCAACATGACAATCAATCATACATCATTCACAAAGAACCAATTCAAAAATGGGCTTTGAAGAATAATCCAAAACCAGAGTTCAGCTCAGCCAAACACTAAAATAAAATATCATACACCTATCCCAGGGGTTGACATGTTACCCATTAGGCCCATAAGATGAAGGGTCCATTTGATAACGTTTCTGCTGTTTCTGTTTCAAGAAACGGCAGAAACATAAATTTCCGTTTCTAGAAACAGAAATGAAATTGAAGGTGTTCGATAAGTCATGTTTCTGGAAGTCGATAGCAACCAGCAAAAGAATGGCCACAGTCGTTTCTAGAAACGGATACTTGTTTCACCTGAGTTGTTTCTTGAACCATAAATAGGTAGAAATTTCAATTTCTATTTTTGAAAATAAGTGAAACGAAACAGTTTTATCAAACGCTTTTTGTTCCGTTTCTGCCATTTCTGGACACAGAAACAAAAAACGGCAGAAACGAGTTTATTGAAACGTTATCAAACGGGCCCAAAATGGTTATGCCACATCTCAAGATATTGTAACTCTTGGAATTGATAAATGGTTTTGAAACCATGGGAGTGAGTAAACCGTTTGTTGGTTCTCAAGTTCAACAATCAAAGCCATACTATAGAGTCAAAATGAAACAAGACTTTAAGCAATCCATTGGTTTGAAAATGGGAAATTCATTGAATAAAGCAATACACATTGCAACCATTGCAAGTCTTGACACAGAAAAACCATGAGTTGACATGTTTGATACTAAGACGAGAGAGGTATGACCCAAGGTGGATGGTGCAGTAACAGGCAGCCCCTCACGGATGTACGCGCACCTTCTCTCTCCTCTCATTCTCTCTAAGCGCAACACTAGAAAAGGAAGAGATTCACTCTCATTCCACTTAAACATCGCATGTGAGGGAGGTTCTCCCATAACACTTACCCCAACATACCAATAGAGTAATGAACTAGTATCGATGATTGAAGTTAAAAGATAAATAATTAAGTAAACTAACAACAATGAGTTAATAGCAAGACCAACATGTGAAACAAAACCAGTGACTATGTGCAACCCTTAACAGTCATTGTAACTGCAATTCTCAAAATATTATAAACAGAGAAAAAGAGAAGTAAAGGGAGATGAAAACAAACAAGGCCATGCAATTAGAAAATTTTGTTTTTCTCATAATGATTGTGTCAAAATCTCTTTTATTCCATTACTTCTCACTTTCTCCCTCTTTTTCCAACATGAAAGTAACATATACATGTTCTGAGTTATATAAAGAGAGACACTTTCTCTTTGCAAAACCAACTAACCTTTTACAGGTTTGTCATGGTGCGTAACAGAGTAGCAATTATACGGCCTTAAGAATTGTTAAAAAAATATTCCTTTTATACAGATAAGGGAATGAAAAATTGAAAATTATCTGTACCACAGACAACCTGTAGCAGATGCCAACAAACAAGAACAGAGTACATGACATCATGAACCTGCGAATACATGAAGCTCTAAAGGAAATGCTTGAGCTGATTTGTGTGAATTGACACTGTCCTTAAGACCATAGACGCACCCCCTATATTGCAACCGGGAGTAGTGCAAATCGGCCTCCATGGTAAAACATCCCGATGGCATTCGCTAGCGGTCATGCACTCACATACTATGATCAGAGAAAAACCAAGGGAAAATAAGGGTTGGGACTGTCTTCAAAAACAATATGGGTTGAACCTCTTCTATTGATAGAGGAACAAGAGACACCACCAACGGTTGTCTTCAAAGGCATGCACAAAAACACTGTCTTTCCCATAAGATATGTTTGTTGACCATTCACATATGCTTTCCATTAGTCACGCCTATCACTTTTAGGTGCCTAATAAGAAGAGACATAATCCCCCAACACACTTTTGAAATAACAAATAATATTTTGAAACATTTTTAAGACATTTAAATTTCAACACTCAATCAATTCAACCTTCTGGCTCGCGGCTCGCGGCTCGCGGCTCACAGCTCGCAAGACCTCGATCCAGGAATTTAAACTAGTCTTCAGTGAGTGATACGGCCCAAAACGGATAGATGCTTAGAAAAACATTCTTCTGAATTGAGTCTTTCTACTTCCTCAATGAAAAACGAATACAAGTAACTATTCTAACTTCTGACCAAATCAAAGCGCCGAATTGCAAACTCAGATTTATAGTTCGATCAAGACAAACGTTAGTAGAATTCCATGAATAGATCAATAAAAATCCGTGCATTTGTGAATTCACCTGACATCAACGCCAATAAGCTTCGGGCCCAAAACCTCATTTATGTTCTTGACGGCAGTAAGAACACCTTTTCCGCCATAAACACTCTTGTCTCCATCCCTGAGCTCCAAGGCCTCATAGATCCCGGTGGAAGCTCCACTGGGCACTGCAGATCTATAGAGATCATCCGTCACAAGATCAACCTCAACGGTTGGATTACCTCTACTATCAATGATCTGCCTCGCCTTCACAGACTTGACGGCGAATTCCTTGGCGACTTTCACCGTCGCCGGACCGGTGGCGGCGGCGCTCCGGATGGTCAAAGGACGAGGCTTTCGTGAAGAAATGGATGAAATCGAAGTGGAAGAGGAGGATACAGATGGATTTTTGGAGGAAAATAAAGGGTTTCGGACGAGGTTGGTGGTGGGTTTGCTTGTTAGAGCCATTTTTAGTGGAGAAGTTGGGGAGACCCTTAGGGGAGAGAGAGAAGTCTAGGGTTTTTTATATGGAAAATATGGAATGGAGGAGTGAGAAGTTTCATTTCATGGAGAAGTCCGTCACTGGGCGATGAAAACAAAGGGGTTTCTGGTAGGAGCCTTGGAGGTCGCTCGTTGAAGCCTTGAAGGGACGTTAATACTTGGAGGCTACCACACTCGACAACACACTGACAGAGGGGAGGAGTGTGGAGAGTTGGTGGGCATGTGCTTTAATTTTGTTGGCTATATGGGACCTGCTAGTCCTTTTAGTGGAAGTGAATTCCAAACGAGTCTGGTGGACAAAGAAAGATGATGGTAACAAATGACTGATCGACACGTATACATAAAAGTTCTGACTATGACGCCACTATTCTCCTTCCGGTTAGCTGTTGAAAACCAAAGTTATGGAGCCAATGGCCGTTTGTCTTATTCTGATCGAATGGGTGACAGTTTGATGATATAGAGGCGGGGTGACGTCGGTTTTGGTGTGGGAATGGTGGAATGGAAACCAAACCTTCAAGGAAATTTCAGTTTCTCTTTGATTTGGTTTTGATTTGTTATTGGGTTGGCTTGGTTTTGGTTTATCATATAAATTATGCAAAAAAAAAAAAAAAAAACTGATTTTTTTATGATTTTTGAATTGATTTTAGTTTTGATTCGGTTTTAAAAGGATTTTGGTTTGATTTTGGGTGGATTTGGTTTTTCGTTCAACTCGATTTTGAGGTCATAATACCCGAAACCGACCTAAATATGACTATAATTTGATTTGGCTGGGTTATTTTGGTTTAATCAATTTCACCGATTTGGATTAGGCTTTGACACTCCTAATATGGAAAATGGGGGCACAGTGCCATTATTCTTGCAATTACAGTCTAAAGCATTTACCTTAAATTTCTTTTTAAGAAAATTAACTTTGTTTGGGAGCATGGCCCATGTACCAAAGCCCTAGCCAATGAGAACACATGTGTGGCATGCTTGGGTTATTTTGGTTTAATCAATTTCACCGATTTGAACTAGGTTTTAACAATCCTAATATTGAGCTTGGGGACGTAGTGTTACTATTCTTCTCAATTACAACCCAAGGCATTTACCCCTAATTTTTCTTTTAAGAAAATTAACTCATATGAGAGCATGGCCCCTGTGCCAAAGCCTTGACCAATGAGAGCACACATGTGGGCATTGAACAGGAGGGTTGTGGTGATCATTTTGCACCCTTTGGGTCTGGTTGTAGGGGCACACGCCCTCAGAGAATTCCTTTTTTTCTCTTTTTAATGACCAAAAAAAAAAAACAAACAAACAAACCAAATCTAGCATTCATATCAATATATTACACGTCATGATAATATTGTGCAAGTGTTGATCCCTAGCAAGTGTAGCTAAAACAGGCGTTATTACTATTAATGTCCACCGGCCCTCTTCTCATCATATTATAGGGGTGCGGCACTGTATGAGACTCGTATTGCGGAGCAAGTGAAGAACCAAGCAACTCCAGAGCGCGCTAACTAATATACGACCAGAGAATAAATGGTAATAAGTTAATCCGTTAAAAAAATAATAATAATAAAAAGTATCCATATCTTTGCTTGGATTATTGGGTAAACCATCCTACAGCTTTTATACAATCAGTCCAAGTATCTACTTCTGCCCAACTTTTTCCTTGCACTTCATTCAGTTCTTGGATCCCTTCATCCTATATGCTCACTGCAAATCAATGATTCATAAAACTGAAGTCCAACTAGTTTCCCCAGTTATTTAATCATAACTGCCATCACAAATAATAATCAAATGGTCCATAAACGATGCTCCTTGGTCTCAAGCAGAGACAATCAAATAAAGACTCAAAAGGTATTATTAGAAAAAAGAGAAGAGGAACAAGTATTAGCGTAAGAAAGAATGTTAGCATTAAAACAACACTCACTGAAGAGTCTTGATTGGACTAGGATTGGGTTGGTGAAAAACAAATCAATTCCTTTTATACCATAAAAAATAGAAATTAAAGTGATGGTGGCAATTGAAAAAATATTACGAATATGGTACCTATAGCAAGGAGAATCAACTATATCACAAAATAACTAAAGTGAAGATGAGGTACTTAGAATCTTATATATTTACTTCGAAGTCCCATGCACCTATTCACAAATATGCTTACTGAACTCACAAGCTAGTGTAACATGCAAATGCAATTCTATTTCTTTTTATGAAAACAACAATGAGTATCTATATTCATAAACATAAAATTCAAACTTTAGTACAAAGACCCTTATGTAGAACCTTCCATTAAAAATTTAAAACAGCTTAAATTTTATAGGAATGGATAAAAGCCCAAACATAAACCCATAACTTAATATATCCAACAAAAAAAAAATTCAAATTATCATTATTTTTCAAAATATACTTGGCTGCAACTTGAGTAATAAGCTTATCATTCATACCTAACACACAAACCCATTCATTTGATGAAGAAGTAATCACAATAGGTATTTTCAAAATTTCTTTAGAAAATGATGTACAAAAAAGAAACCTTATAAGTGAAGAATTCCATGTACCACCTAAAATTAACTTTCTCATCTTTGAGAAAGATGGGTGAAGAGCTAAATCGTGTGGCAAAGTGAAATTATCAATTTTTCGGAATCCATAGATCTAATTATATAGAAATATTATGTATAGTCGCAACCCGCCAATAAACCACCTTCTTCCACAAATGGTAAAATCTTGGTAATACTATTCCAAACTATTGAACGATTCTTCTTACATGCTTTTGGGGGGGGAAAAATAAAAAACAAATTACAATTCCTAAAGTACTTAATCTTCATAATTTGAAGCCATAAGAAAAAGATGGATTAGTGAACCACCTCCAACCTAACTTAACTAACAACCAAAGCATCTGAGAATGCTAATCCCCCCACCCGTAACATCTAAGGCTGACACAAAATGCCAAGCAATAGGAGACCATTTCCTATCCCAAAATCAACCCCTCTCTAGAAAGATGAACATATTAAATTCAAAATAGTACTGTTTATGAATACGTAGAAGAAAAAAAAAAAAGGAAATCCAATATGATGGAACAACATTAAGAACAGATTTTATCAAAATACCACGCCTAACTTATAATAATAATGGAATTGTCCATCTACCAATTTCCTTTTTTTTACTAAAGAAATAACATAATTTCATGCATAACTAGAATTTCTATGAAAAAAAAATGTAGGAGTTCAAAAATCTAAAGCCAACTCATCTACATTTGTGCCTAAACTTCGGAAAATCATACTTCTAGTAGTAAGGGAATAGACTTACTAAACATTCTTCCACTTTTTTGGTAAAATATCTATTAGTCTGGCAAATCTTGGAAATTTTTAAAATGCCAAGAATTGTAGAATGTCATGTTTATTTGATCTACAAAACAAAAATATATTATCAACAAATAATAAATAACTCTAACCTATCCATTCTAATCCTTCTAAAAATATTCAAATCTTTGTGTTTTAATCAATTTCGACAACTCTTCCATTGCAATAATAAACATATATGGATTTAATAGACACACCTTCTTAAAGAATTCCCCCTAGATGGTTCAAAATAACCAAAGCTACTACCTTCTATTTTAACCAAAAAAAAAAGGATGCTATCAGAGAACAAAACATATCACAAGCCTAGAAATTCAAAAATTACTTTGACATAACCCCACTTCAATCTATTATAAGTTCTAGATATATCTAACTTAATGCCCATCCATCAAGACTTACCATTATGGTAATTAAACAAAAAAATCACGGACTACAATCATATTACAGGACAATCAGACACCACTTGTCTAGGTGCCTTATATGGTCCAAAACCAGACAATCAGACACTACTTGTCTAGTTTATTTCTCAGTAATTACTCAAATTAGTTTTCATTCTCATTAGCCTAAATGATATGATCAAATAGACATTCTATAAAAAATGGATCTAATGGGTTAGAGGTAGTGTAAATATTACTTAAGTGCTCACAAAAATTTTGGGGACAAATGCGCAACCACAAGAAAAGAAATCAAATCAAAAAATCACACAAGACAAGTAATTTACTTTGGTTCAACAAAATTACCTACATCCATCCGAGAGAACATAGATTTTTCACTATTCCTGAAAAAAACTCTCTACACCACTCTCCACCTCACAAAGTGACCATCTTTGCTTGTGACTAGAGTTTTCATTACAAAGACAATATATAAGAACCCACAACCCTAAACCCTACACAGTTACAATTATAACCCCGTACATGCAATTGATTCAAATCAAGCCCAATTCCAAATACACACACAATTATAATTATATGCACACCATACAGAATATAAGACACCCATCCCCAACAAAAAAAATGTTTGGCAATTGTAGTATCATACAGTGTACTACACTGGAAATCAGAAACAAAAGAGACAAAAGAGAGATTATTGACAAAAATGTAACTTGCCCATAGCATGAAAAAGCCTAGTGTTTTGACTTCCTTCCTTTAAATACTAAATTTTATACTTTTGATGCCAAAAAACCTCTTCAACATCCAAAACCTATACCAAATTTTTATACTGGTCTTTTAAACAATCCAATACCTGAGCAATTAGCTCTATGGATTCTAGATAGGAAATTGATGCAGTTGGGCGATGGAAGGGATCTCTTTGATTTGGGATTTTCTTATCTACTTTCCTTTTTTAGGACTAAAAATTAGATTGACAGTCTTTTAATTTAGATTGGATTTTATTTTAGTTGCTATGTAGGTTAGTTTCCATTTTCAAGTAGTTTTCATTAATTAATTGAAGGGTAATTTACAACGCCACCCCCTGGAGAATGCCAATATTAGAGGGACACCCCCTCTCTTTCACCAAATTAGACTTGGAACCCCTACCGTCAGTCAACGTTACATAATATACCAAGAATGCTGACATCAGCAGTTAATATTTTTTCTAAATTCCATTTTGCCCTTCAAAATAATGGAGTACCAAAATTGCCCTTAATGGTTCTATTCCCAAGTTAGCCTCAATGAGTTGAGAAGAAGAACAGGTAGGCTTGCAGATCGGCGGCTGCGAACACTCTTTCGACGACGGCGACGACTGCAACTACGGCAGCGAACCCCCTCCAGCGACTACGGCGGTGAACCCCCTCCAGCGACTACGGAGGCTGCGAACACTCTTTCGACGACGGCGACGACGGCGACTACGGCAGCGAACCCCCTCCACGACGGCATATGCAGGTTCGTGGGTCTATCTTCGGCGTCTCGTTGAGCACACAAAATCCCAATAGAGAACTAGAGATCAAAATGGGGAAAATAGAGAAGAGAAAAAAAAACAAAAACAAAAACAAAAACAAACAAACATATCTTCTCGCCTGCGACAGAAACTGGATGGGAAGCACTACTCGCCGGGGACAAAAGGAGAAGTATTTTCCGGCGACTGCCCTCTCTATCTCTGCTGGAACTCGTCTGAACCCTTGGTCGCAGGTAGGGAGAAGAGGAGAGAAGGAGAGAAAGAGAGAAGGAGAGAAGGAGAGAAGGAGAGATAAAAGGGTAAGGAGGGGTATTTTTTGGGATAATGAAAAATGTCTAATTTATCAGTTTTTACTCATAAGGGCAAAAACGTCATTTCAAAGCATCATATAACGTTGACTGACGGTAGGGGGTCCGAGTCCAATTTGGTGAAAGAGAGGGGGTGTCCCTCTAATATTGGCATTCTCCAAGGGGTGGCGTTGTAAATTACCCTTAATTGAATTATGTCTTTATATTAGACATGTAATTGATGGAGGAACTAAGTTTTTAGAATTGAATGAATTGATAACATTGGGTGTGTCGCATGGTTGCCGTCAACCTTGTGTCTCCCTCTTCCCCTCCTTGAACTTTCTTCTTCTTTCTTTTTCCCTTTCTAATAGTTTCTCTGTCCTTGATCTTCTCTTTTCTTCCTAATCCTTCTTGTTTCTTGTGGTTTATACTCTGATCTAATATACTCTATTTCTGGGCGACGTTAGCAGCACCACACAGGTGGGTCGATCTCCTTCAAACCCTAAGTGATTGGTTCAAAACTTGGAGGTGTAGTAGCCATCCCTTAGGCGACTTAGATATCTGAATCTAAAGTCGAAAACACTTCTAAGTTGTGAACTATTACTATTTGACCAGATCTGAAACAGTATCCATCGCCAGATCTGAGTTGCAGGTATAGTTGTCCCTCGTTGCTTGTTGTTGAGGTACCCATCTGCCGGAATCAAGAGGCCAAAGGGTTTCCAGCCCTCGCCTGAAGTTTCTGATCTATCCGATAAGAGTTGAACAGGTTCTAGCAATCTGAAGTTTTCTCCTTTCTGCTGGTTCTGAGTTTATCGTGAGTGCTAAAGGTTGAAGAAGGTGATTCTTTAAATTTACAAATAAGGACAATTACTTATATTTACAAGAAAGTCCCCCTGTTCTGAAAAAATTGTGTTATATTATTTTCTCCCTTACTTTAGCAATTGCAGAATACCCCCTTCTAATTTTCTATCTCAGTTGTCCCTGTTACTTGTTATAATAATCATTCATGCACTTGATTATTACTAATTTTACAAGAATGCCACTCAACCCTTAAATTGAGATCTTTTATCATTCTTGTGAGTCCTAAGCGATCCGATTTCAGTCATTGGAATACGGATCCACATCAGAAATTTGATCGAGCAATCTAGCTTTAAGATACAAACTCCCAAAAGTGTTATTCTATCTCCTCAAATAAACTATTAAACAAGTAAATTTTAACCCCAAGGGGTTAGCGCAGTTGGCTTGGAGGGGACACGATACTCAGCCTCAAGAAGCGAGGTCCCGTGATCAAACCTTCACTGTTGCACCAAACTTCTTGGGGTCACCGCACGAGAGTTTCCATCTCGGACTGACCCGATCCAATGTAAGCAGTATCACAGTGATCCTACGGACTAGTCGGGTCAAAGATCCGGACACCCTGGGTATCAAAAAAAGTAAATTTTGATTGCTAATCATTAATTCTAAAAGAAATTCATAATTTTTATTTTTTTTTATAAAACCTAGATGTTTAAGCCATGCAGCTTTAAAATGAAAAATCTTCTTGTAAGAAGGCTTTGGTAAAACAATATTTCGCAAGATGGGGATCATCTACCCAAAAGAAGGTATACAGTCATAGTAGCATCCTATCAGTAAGAAAACCATGACAAAGTAGCCAGACCTTGATCCAAATATTCTTTAACAATAGATGAATAATTTATTTCATTAGACTATGCAAACCTAGGCCATCTACTCCTCTAGAGAGAATATTAATAAAATCAAAAGAATTAAATACATTAGAAAATTGAAGGGCATAAGGTCCATTAAAGTTAGGAATTGGACCACCGAGTTTCTCACAAAGGACTTAAATGTTAAACACATGGATAGAAATAGAACAAAGAGAAACAAATAATTCATGCCAATAAAGAACCTATTAGCAGTTGGAGGAACATAGAAAGCTATAATACACCAAGAAATATCAACTTGTGGACAAAAATAGTGATGGCAACAAAATGGGAGCCCACAAAAACATCATGTGGTTAAAGCAATGGTATCATGGCACATATACCCACCCAAACACTCTGAAGCCAATGTTTGGAATAAAAGCGATAGAAGAACAACCTCTAGAGACATTGGAATAGGTCCCCGATCCAAAATAAACACAATTAGTTCCCAACAGAATTGTTAAATCAGACATATATTTTTTAAAAGAGAAAATTGCATTGCCACCCCCTAAACTTTGGTCTTTATTCAATGCCACCCCCTAGACTTTTCGAAATACCAAAGACATCCCTTAAAAATTCAAACAATTTCAAATCAGTCCCTGCCGTTAGCAGACCCTATTAAGTGATGGAATATCTGTTTGTTTTTGTTTAAAATGTCCAAAATACCCTCATATGATGTGAGTGGACCATATTACCCTTGCCCCTTCTTCTAAACTCATAAGCATATGAGTGCTTCACAAAATCGAGAAGAGAAAGACGTTACAGCTATCGCCTTCCCTGAAACCTGCAATTATCCCCTTCTCCAGCCTCCGGCGTACAATTGTGTGCACCTCTCCCCCCCCCCTCCCGGCGACTATCCATCTTATCCGACCAAGGTAGTTTCTTCAATGGTTGTAAGTTCTCTTAGGGTTTTTTTAACTTTTTACACCAAAATGACGCCTGACCTCAAAAATCTCAAATGCTTTCTACAACCTCCCCCTTTTGCAGTTCCCATTGATTAGAATCATAAAATTTACAACATTTGGATGCAACCCACTTCCCACCATGTCATCTAAAACTTGTCTAGCCTTGTCAAGATCACTTTTCTTGCAGTAACATCGAACCATAACAGCAAATGTTCAAGAATTTGGTACTAAGCCATAAGACGGCAATATGTCAAACAGCTCAACTGCAACTTCAAGCTCATCCGCTTTAACCAACTCTATGAGTAGATAGTTCAAGTCAGCAATCATCAGGAATCGAACATCCTTCTCAAACAAATCGAGAACTTCAGCCCGCTTGTTAGCAGGTGAATTTATAATTTTCTTAAGAAAATCAAAAACTTGAAATGATAGTATCTTACTATTTTTCCACTCCAAAGAACTCCTAACTCCTGCTTCTTCCTTGGTTGGCACTCCATCATCACTTTCCACTACAAAAGTTTCAACAATTTCTGCTCCTTTTTTCGTGGGTCTCATCCCATTTTCATCAATCAGATCAATGTTCTCTGCCTCGTGACTGGTTGATTGCCCTTCATGTTCCTCAACCAAGGTTTGATTCACCTCTTCCCTATTAGTGGGTAACCTACCATTTCCTCACCAAAACTAGAATCTTGCTTTTGGAGTAATAATATTTCACTTTTTCCAACAAGATTTACAGCCCGTGATGATGTTCTTTTTGTGGGCTGTCCATCAAAGGAAGTAAGCCCTGCAAAGAGACACAACTAACATTTTTTGCTACTATAGTAATTGAGATCATTGTGGCTATCGACGTTCAATGGATGCGGAAGCTGAAAGGATTGGTGGTACATTGCCAAATAGAGAAAGATAGATGAGACAGAGATAAATCGCACATCGGAGAGGAGAGGTACTCACGATCACACGCTGGAGGGGAGAGGTGCTCACGATCATACACCGGAGGAGAGTGGTGCTCACGATAGTTGCAGGTTTGTCTTCTCGGTTTGGGTATTTAGTCATATGAGTGAGATAGTGTGAGTTTAGAAGAGGGGAAAGGGAGGGTTATATTGTCCACTCACAATAGCCTGGGGTGTTTTGGGCATTTTGAAAAAAAACTAACAGACATTCTATCATGGCAATGACTGATTTGGAATTGTTTGAATTTTCAAGGGGTGTCTTTGGTGTTTCAAAAAATCGAGGGGGTGGCAATGCAATTTTCTCTTTTTAAAATGATAATTCAAAACAGATTGAGAAGAACACTATCTCAAACCTTGAATATTCCAACAACAATGTACACTAGCTAATTTAGTTGCAACTTCTTAACTGCCGCAGTTTATACTCTTGCTAATAGTTTAGCACACTCTTTATTGCTACTGTGGAGTCTTGAAATACTAGGAGATTTTACTCATTGCTGTCAATTAGTTGGTTTATGGACTTTTGTTGCTCTCCATGGCACTTTCGGACTAATAGGTTTCATGTTACAACAATTTGAACTTACTTTTATATATGCTAGTAAAAATACACATGCAAATGCACGTGCGGGCAGTCTCCCACTTGAGATAATTTTTTTTTTTTATTGAGATATAGATGATATTGGATGCTGCTTTGGATTTCATATGAGTAAGGTAGGCTATAGTGACACATTTACCATTTCTCAGTTGATCCCTGAACATCGACCCCAGCTATGTTTACCATCAAAGACACCATTCCTTACTATTGCTATAGTAATATGCCAATTAATATTTCAGCGATATTCTCAAATGTATCTTGGATGTGGAGAGCATTATAGACACTATTGTCATTTGCCCAGTATTGTGCTAAAGTCTATATATGAAATGATGGAACAAATTATTAGAAAATAAAGGTTAATTACCCATTTAAGGAATGTACTTTATTGTATTTAGCATCACCTGACCCTCCATTTACATATTTTGTTTATTTTTATCTTACTGTGCCTTCTGTTCATTTTAATGAACATACCACTAAAGATTTTTCCAAATTTTGGGGTTTAATGATCAGTTATGTTCTTTTTGCTCGTTATGTTTAGTTTTTTTAAGAGATTATATGTAAGATAGTATTTGAGTATATCGTCTATGAAATGGACTTAGGAATTTCCCTAAAAGTGTTTGGAATGGATTTGGTCTTGTTTCATTTTATTTAAAAAATAAAATAAAATAAAGATAGCAAGAAATCCTGTTTATGATCTCAGTCCTTACCCCTTCCTTGCTTATCATCTCTCCCCACTCTTTTCCTTCCAACCCCACCCTCTCCTTGCCACCGGGCCCCCTTTCCCGCTTCTCACTCTCCCTCTCTGTTTACACTCCCTCCCTAACGACATTACTCTATACTCCCTGTCTAAGAGCTCGTGTTTCTGCATCATGGGCATTTCCTGATAAACCAAATTTCATATCAACACATAACAATTTCTCATTTAAAATCAAAATGGGGCCCAACCAACCTGATTCCTAAGGCTATCAAAGCTTCCATCAAATAAGATTAGAATATAACTATACCAAGGAAGGTTAGAAATAGAAACTCTTGGATCAAAAGGTCGATGGCTCAAAATCATGGTGAACCCGAGATTCTGCAAATCATAATTTAGACTTAAAAAGATTTAACTTGTGCACCAATCGAGGAACGGAGTTATTCATGATCATCAAAGGGTTGGATCGCGAGAAGAATTGCAAATCACAGTAAGGCAAAGCAAAAATTGAATTACATAGAAAATAAAAATACAAAAGAGATTCCAGAAAAAATAGATAGGTAAGGAGTAAAGTATGACCTTGCATGGAGATTCTCTCTGATGTGAAGTATTTGAAATGGAGAAGTGTTGTGTTAGTGAATCTGTAGTTGCTCTTTTGTCTTCTCTTTCATATATATAGTCAAGGGCTGCAAGGAAGGGAGAGAGCTCTGGTATTTGCAAAACTTTTGTTTTCTCCATTTAAGATTCTCTCTTCTGCATATAATATTTGAAAATTTTCGGTAATTGCAATTAAGGAAAGAAAAAATAGATAGAAAATAGATGAGATTGGTTTATGGTTATAATAATAACAAATTAAGGGACAAATTAAAATCGAATATTTGCACTTTTTCATAACCATGGAAAAAAGAGTTAATGGAATAAGATACACGTCACATGGACATGGGCATAATGGTGGGATCCATTACACTTCTTAATTTAAGATGGTAATCTTCACTAAAAGAAAGACATTAAGAGATTTATTTATTTCCTTTTAAACCTCCCTATTATTTCTCCATCTCCAAATAATACTCTCACGATATGATTCCTAATTATTAGGGATTTTTTTTAACCTCCACCTTTTGTGTGTTAATATGTGCCCAAGATTTAATTCCTAATTGTTAGGGATTTGTTTAAAATAAAATCCCCAATCACCTCTACCTTCCCCTTTTTGTGCCCACCATTCCTAATTATTAAGAATTTTTTCTCCTCTTTTAATACTTAATAATTAGTTCCCCTTTTTGCTCCACTTTTTTTTTCTCTTCATTTTTGAGGGGTTTTTTGGTCCATTCGAAAATCTTTTATGTAGAATTTGATGGTTCTTTTTGTTTTTTTGAAAAAGTATACCAATGACAGGGAATACGTACTTTTTAATAGTAGTATGGTATGATAGTATATATATATATATATTATTCATTGTCTTATTCCAGAAAGTTATTTAATGTAAGAGTAAAAAATGTTTTCAAATTAATTTGAAATAAATTATCAATATGTCATTATTAAAAGTTACACATTTTTTTGAGTAAACACATGAAATGACAAGATTTACCCCTATTGAAAAAAAATATATGTCATGCTAAAAAGGTCAAAAAGTGACGTTATAATTTTTTTCCACTAACGTTAACAAGATATTATTATTATTATTATTATTATTATTATTATTATTATTATTATTATTATTCATTGTCTTATTCCAGAAAGTTATTTAATGTAATAGTAAAAAATGTTTTCAAATTAATTTGAAATAAATTATCAATATGTCATTATTAGAAGTTACACATTTTTTTGAGTAAGCATATGACGTGACAAAATTTACCCCTATTGAAAAAAAATATGTTATGCTAAAAAGGCAAAAAAAGTGACGTTATAAAGTTAACAAGATATTATTATTATTATTATTATCATCATTATTATTATTATTATTATTATAGAGAGAGGGGGGGGAACCATGTGTACTATATATTTAGGCTATGTTTGGAAGTCAAGAAAAGACAAGAAAGAAAAAGAAAAGAAATTTCTAATAGGATAAAAATTACGATGAGGCTAATGATAAGTTAATATCTCTTATCTCTTTTTCTTTTTTCTCAAAAAAGTTATTATTTTTTTCTTTTTTCTTTTTCTTGGCTTTCAGCCTTTCAGACATAGCCAGTGTCCGGCTAATCGAACTAGACTCAACCCAAGCTTCAAGTTAGACCCGGGCCCGCTTATCTTAGCTTAGGCTTAAGAATGTCAGCCCTAGCCCACTCTTGAGTCGGGAGTCCTGTCTGCTGCTGAAAAGCCCTGCCAGGCCCGGATGGGCTTGGACGAGCTTTCAGGCTGGACTGGGCTCATCAAACCAAAGAAGCGAACCTCACAAGTCATAACTAACAGTGAAGGAGTAATGTCTCAGAATAAAGCCAAGAGGGGGCCGTCGTTGATTTCCGAAGGAGCTCCTGCTGCTGCTTTTGAGAGAGAGAGAGAGAGAGACTGCGGTCGGAAGAGGAGGATGAATCAAAACACCCCTTCAGGTGAAGGCAGGCACGACAATGATTCTGCTCTGTCTGACTTCCTTGCTTCTCTCATGGATTACACCCCCACTGTATCTCTCACTCTCTGTCTCCACTTTATTTTCTATGTTCACTTCTCGACATTTTCTTCTCCTTCATAACCCTCTTGAATTTGAAACAATTCCTTAGTTAATCGTTCAATTAAGATGTTATCTTATTCTTTTTCTTCCTTAGTTAATCCTTCAATTAAGATGTTATCTTATTCTTTTTCTTTTGTTTCGCAGATCCCAGATGAACTAGTGGAGCATTACATCGCCAAGAGTGGTTTCCAGTGCCCCGACGTGCGACTGTAGGTATTTTCCCCCTTTTCAGTCTTCCGTTTCCTTGTAACTGTATTCTTAGGAATTCCAATTATTTCCTGCCCTTGCATTTTTCTTTTTGGCTTATCTTGATTGAGTCTTTTTATGTTTACAAGACAATTAGTATCGTTAGTCCTGGATTCTGGATACCTCGCATAGTTTTTTTCCCCAATCTAACAAACAGAAGTACCTTAAGAAAAATTATAGTAGTATTGTGGTACCATAGCAAAATAATCAGGTTTATTCATAT
Organism: Macadamia integrifolia; assembly: GCF_013358625.1. NCBI lineage: Eukaryota > Viridiplantae > Streptophyta > Magnoliopsida > Proteales > Proteaceae > Macadamia > Macadamia integrifolia. The sequence continues at coordinate 20,096,596 of NC_056561.1, read as the reverse complement.
GGTTCTTCATTGGGTACCCTTCCTGTAGAAACACGATGCAGGGGATAATGGAAAAACAAGAACAAACAATACACACTGGTTTACGAGGTTCAACAAGATTGCCTACTTCCTCATGAGATGAGATCCTGCTTCACTATCAATGGAGAATAGGGTTATAACGCTCGTCCTCATACCTCTTAGTATTGCTTGCATTATAGAGAAAGAAAACCTCGTTACAAATATATAGCGAAAAACCCTAATCCGAAAAGTACAAAACTGCCCTCAAATAAAAAATTCGAGTGGTGCAACCACCTTACACTCCCGCTATGCAGGGAAGCCTCCTGCCTCCATTGCAACCCGTCTTGCCTGTTGAGGGGACGGAACCGCCGTCCTGCCTATCGAAGCGCCTGCACCGGTACTCCCTGGATTAAACTGCGACAAAATACAAGACATTGTACACCAACATTTCCCAACCCTAAATTATCAGGTTTGATTGATGACAAAAGATCATTTCTTGAATCACACCTTCAATGTATTGTTATGGCTTGTATTTGTTTTAGTTCTGGTTACAATGATAAGAGAGCTATAGTTATTGAATAAAAATGGTCATGGTTGTTTATGCCCAAGGAAATTATTGAAACTAGACACTGAGTGTTTTTACTTTCAAAAAAAAAAAAAAAACCCTTGTTATGGCATACCTACCGAAAGTCTGGTTTTCGAAGTGCATTGTTAAACCCTCACATTTTACGTGTTGCAGCTTGACAATTTTCCGTATGAAGTTGGGGTGACAGGTGTATGTGTGCTGAGACTGGGCCTAGCATTTGTTGAATTTTGAAATAGGCTTGAACCCAAGTCCTGGTTATGCTGGACAAACTAATGTAACCAGTAATAAGAAATGCAATTGTATCAATATCAGTCCAACAAAGAAAAAACAACATGTGCACCGGTTAGAGATAATAATCAGTAAATATATCTCATTGCCATGAAATTTTAACACAATAGAGGACCTAGAAGAGTGTAGGAATCCTCAAAAAGTTTCACTCATACTTATGCAATTACGAATTGATCTTCTTAATAATGACAAAAGGACCTGAATGAACAAACCATTGCAAGTAACTTTCGATATAGCTAATTGTTGAGGATTCATTTGATCTTCAGCTGGATCAACAATAAATCCAATTAATGCATCTAAATGAGAAGGCTTTACATCTGATTCTCAGTGCCCTCTGTTAAAGTTCATCTTGAACTTGCTAAATTGTAGAAATGGACTGCCTTTTTAATATCTTTAAGTTGAGAGCACCATCTACTTTAATGACACTGCAGCAGATGTTTCTCTCAAATATATAGAAAATTCAAGTCTATTATACTGGTCTTCTTTGATACGGCATGGACAGTTATCCTACTGAACAATCTTGCAGTCTGTGTTGGCAGTATGCCTCCTGCTTTTCAATTAAATACTGCCCCTTCTGTCAATCCATAGAAGTTTTCACTAGAATCTGTGTCTTGTTTAAGGTTCAAACAAAAATTTTCATGGAAATCAGATTCACATACCTAATGATATCTTCTGGTCTTGCTCTAATACCAAATGATGTAGGACTGAAAAGAGCTGTGCTGGTATGGGCCCAGGAAATCATAATGATAGCCAGATCCAGCAATAAGTAACACAATAACACCTACTTATGTGGTGTTGGAGATCATGTTCTTTTTTTAGCCTTGGTCAATGAGTCAATAAATCTTCTTTTTTGGAAAAGTTTGTTATGGTGTAATGCATCTCTTAGTTTGGGTTACCCTTGAATTCAGTGTGGCATTGGAAGCGGAAAATTTTTTGAGGGAACAAATTTGAGTTCTGTGCCAGAACTGTGTATGGTTTTGATAACCCATGGTTTGATTTTAAAATATCAGAAACAGGAAGTAAACGAGGTCATATCAGTAGTATTTCTATGAAACTGCAAAGATATTTCTGGTTTCAATCTCAGATGCTAATAAATGAACCGTTATTAGTAAAGCTTCCACTATCAAATTTTAGTCCAAGAAATTGAATTGTATTCAATTGTTATATGAGCCTTTTGACTCCAAATTTGTAATGGGTATCTCTTGTTTCTTGTTACAGGCTTCGGAAGCTAAAGTATTTTTCTTCTTAATGTTGCTTGAATGAGTTCTTTCTACATTTAATAGTTACTTGTCGTTTAGATTTTCAGTTAATTGCTTATCAGGACATATGCCTTTTTTCTTTTGCAGAATAAGATTGGTAGCTATTGCTACACAAAAGTTTATTTCAGAGGTTGCAACTGATGCTCTTCGGTATGTTCCCTGTCTTTTTCTGCTTCCGGCTTCTGTTGTCTGTTTTTGTTTCATAAGTTTTTGCCTCAGAAGGTTCATTTGTGTTCTCACTCATGTACTTCCACCTCTACTTAAAACATGGTTACATGGGTTAAGGCCATGTATTGGTTATCCTAACTACATTCTTGCACGTGAATAGATGTGTAAGAGTTATTTGCTCCCTTTGTGTCCAAATATTAATTATAAGTTTTTGTTATATATATATATATATATTTTTTTTATTATATTAGTAAACGTTCTCATTTTTCGCATCAATTTACTTCACCATTCATGTCTTCTGAGCTAGGCAGTGCAAAGCAAGACAGGTAGTGGCAGTCAAGGATAAGAAAGAGAAGCAGCAAAAGGTGCACTGACTACTACTTTCAAGAAAGAAATATCTCCTTTCTTTTAATTTTTTTTTTTTTAATATTCATTAAAACATCTAAATATTTGGTTAACTTTCTATGGCAACAGGATAAGCGCCTGATCTTGACAATGGAGGATTTATCCAAAGCACTTCGTGAGGTAAAGCTATTTAGATTTCCTTTATGTGTGTAATGTCAACTCTTTATATGATAAAATACCTCTGCACTCGCATTGTAGTTCACTATCATAGAGCTGTTGGCTACAGCATTTGTAGCAAGACTGTTTCTTTACTATTAAAACCAATGGAAATTCTCAGTCTTTCTTTTTCTTGTGAAATTTTATTCGTTTGGTTTATAATAGAGTTGTGTTTTCCATCTCTTTGACCATAAACAATTTGATTGCAGACCCTACTTTGGTGTTGAGGCTTGTGCTTCACCCAAGGCCCCCCCCTCCCTTCTTCCCACTTCCTATTTTTTAAACAATTTGAACTTCTTGTGAAGGGGGAAATAAATTATATCCAGTGTATGTGTATCTATTTCGTTCGTTCTTTTTTACTTTTGGATGAATCTATCTGCCTAGTTTCATTCAGGAAGAAGTTTTTCTAGTCTGGCAAGAATAGAGAGTTCCTCTAATCCAACACCAACATGTGGAATGAAAATGTGGCAATTTTGATCATATGGATATCTAGGAAATGACCTAGATTGACCACATGCAAAATTTTAGACTTAAATTCACTCCTACTCCTCCCATATATTGGCGTATTCCCTATTTTCAGCCATCCATTTTAGACTTTAGAGAAGTTTCAGTTTTATTTTTTACTGGGTTTTCAGAGCTTTATTTTACCACTTGGCCAACCTCGTGTTGGCTGAAACTTGAAATATGAGCAGGGGAATTTGGGATCTACCTTTCCGCGGAATTTGAGCTTTATCCAATCTGCCATGTAGCAAATATTGATGCTGGACTAGAAAAACACAATAGTCTTACCAGACTAGATTAACCTTTTTCCTATAGTTTACTTCTCTATTACCATCACCTTTCACATTGAAATGCTGACTTTTCTGTCCCGATATATAAACAGTATGGTGTGAATATGAAACACCAAGAATACTTCACAGATAGCCCTTCAACTGGAATGGATCCTGCTTCAAGGGAAGAATGATTTAAATTTGTTCTACTACTTAAGGTCAAGCACGGTTTGTGTTTCTTCTTGTCATTTGTCTTTAAACTTAAGCCAGAGTGTTTGAAGTTACAGGGAAAGTTTTTATTGGTAATTTGTACATTTTTGTGCCATCTTTAATGGAACACAATTTTTGTTCTCACTCGGGCCCTTTTGGAAAAATTATTATATAGTTGATTCCGGCAGAATTTCATTCTTCTTAGAAGTATGATGCTGCTGATTTCGGATACTTCATTTCATTGATGGATGCTGATAGGCATATGGCCATGTTGATGCCGTTTTATTTGTAAATCCATATCATAATAGTGTGGCAAATAGGTGAAGTATATTAGCTTAATTATTGTTGATATGCTCAAGTATCTAACCTTTTGTCATATTGTTCTCATCACACTCAACAGTAAAATGTTTAAATTCTTAACATTATAGAATCGTCAAGGAGCAAATTAATTGATCCCCACGGCCGTACCACTCCCCCTGACTTTGGAATAAGATACACCAGATTAGAGAAGTCAAACAACACCTCCACCACCACATATCCTTTCTTCACTGCTACTGTGATCCCTTGAACAAGCCCCCTCATTTCTGCTTCAACCTTGTCACCTATCCATCCACAGCCGAAGCTAGCCAGCAAAAGTGAACCATCTTTTATGGGCTATCAAAAATTCCCATCCAGCCTCATCATTTCTATGAATATCAAATACTTCAGCCAAGAAAATTACTGTAGGATCCTGTACAAGATTATCATGCAAATCCAACAACAAACGAGTCTCCATTGGATTAGAGCAACCGTCGGAATTGTGAGGGTGACATGATATCAAAGTTGTATCTATCCATACTAAAGAAGCTTGATTGATCGAACTTTCTCCCTCTCTCTCTCACGTAAGTCCTCAATATACGAATTGTGCACTGCCCACTCTTTTGCTCCCATTGACACAGCATGGGGATTCAATTCCCCGTGGACAACTTCGCTCTCATCCATCCTATGATAAGTATATACTTTTTCCCCCTCGAATACATTCTAGGTGAATAATGTATTCTAAGGAATTATATCAAATGTAACCTTAATTTAACAAGGTCTACTATACGATTATTCTAAAAAATCATATCAAATGTAACCTTAATTTGAAAAGGTCTGCTATACGATTTGAAGTACTTTCAAAATATAGCTATATAGTTCATTCTCTTTAACTACGATTTAGAGTTGAGATTTTTAGAGGGGTGGAATGCCCAGAACCCGCAAAATGTTAAAATTAAGAAGATGAGATAACATGAGCAGTCCCCGAGTGTATGCTTCATCGGTGTTTCATGTCATCATATAATTAGCTTTAAATAAACAAATATTATTTTCATTGATTAGACAATAAACCCAAACAGAGATTGTTTTAAATTGGTGAGTGACACCCATATAAATTATAGTCGATGGAGGTCCAGGTAAGGAGATGAGGGGGATTGGATATCTCATGATTTGAAATCACCTGGTTGGGATTATCGGAAATTCTGGAATGATCAATCCATTGTCTCACCGAAATGAAGGATCACATTGGGGTTAGGTTTATTCTGTTTGAAAAATCACAGCATTCCAATGGTTCCATATATAATAACAAATAACGATGAAATATATGAAAAAGTCAGATAACCTTTCATGTGGAACATTCTGAAACAAATACAGGAATGCCATGGCAAAAGAAGCTACATCAATAGCTTCAGGTCGTAGACCCAAAGGGCTGGCCGCCAGGACCCGTTTGGTAAACTCACAGTGAAGAAAGATATGAAACATAGATTTTTCCTTTTCCTGACATAATCCACATGTTGGATCAATGTCCATCCATTTCCCAATGATATCCTCTCTAGGGATCCCACCAAGTGCCACTCTCTAGAAAAAGACTTTAAATTTCTGGAGAAATTTGAGTTTCCATAGAAATCGCCACCAGTATGAGCAAAGAGATGAGCATGCACACTTATTTAATAATCTAGAACTGTTAGTAGCTATAGTGTAAATAAGAATCTAGCAACCAATTTGGTTGTGAAGATCTCTGTTTTGGAGAGCTTACAAGACCAAGTATCATGATTATGTGAAATAGGAATTTTCAGAATATAGGTGATAACATGGGGTCCGATCATAGTAGATAATAAATTAACATTCTAAGTATCATTATCTGTGATAAAATCACTTACCTAGGTTAAGGGGGGTGGGTGGGAGAAGAGCATGTCTTTGATCATGGAATTCATTAAGAGAGAAATTATTCATGGTAGGGATCCAAGGATCACACTGGTGTGCCCTTGATGCTTCATGACCAAAATCAACTTGACCAATGTGGATCACCAGCACGCTGGATAAGTCAGCATGTGGACTGTCTTCAGAAACATTAACAACATCAAATTCAGGTAAATCAAATCATCCATGTTTGTAATCAATAATATTGACTAGCTCACTAGGGACTACAAACATGGACTACTTTGGTCAATAGGCTTGGTTTATCTTAGGGATTGCTTAATCTTAACAATCAAGGCTTCAAGGTTTTGAAAAGTATATTCACTGCAATGGAGGGGCCATGGTTAATAGATTTTCTTTAGGGAAAATGAGCAAAAAAATGATAGCCTTAGACATCTCTATAGGTGTATTTAAAACTTGTAATTTTCTTTCGATTATTTCTTGTCTTATTTTCAAGAAATCTTAAAATCAGGGTTTTAAAAATAAAATTCAAAACAATTTAAGGGGAAAAAGGAACAAATGACAATGAAGTGTAGATTATAGAATACACCCTCTTCCCATAATGAGATGTGGGGCATACACTAATACTCTTCTATTGTACCCCATGTGGACCTCATATGGATGATATCATTATCTGTATTGCCATTAGTGTAGTGTGTACATTTGTCTCCGTTTTGACATTGTAAGGAATCCACTCCCTAATTTAAAAGTGATTTATCATTATAATATTATCAAAAGATGTCATTTTATTACATATTTTTTTATTATATACTTGAAGTGATAGTATTTATTCCCATTAGGGAGAAAAAAGCATGTTATATAGAAAAACATAACTGGAAAACTAAATTTTAATTTGGGCAAGTCATCTGAGTCGAATAAGAAAATAACGAAACCTAGTCATGAGCCATGAAGACTCCCTAAGCTTGATAATTGACCAGACTCATTGTGACTTTGACTTGTTTTTGGGTTTCCCCAATACCGTGCTATATTCGAAGAGACTCTTCCATGATAGCCCAAAACCATAACATTTCGACCTTCAACCCCTCTCCCTTTCTTCCATTTACCCCATTTTTTTGTAAGAATATTTTGAAGGATCGATACGAGCAATCAATGAAAACATATAACAATATAACAATGAATCTAATTAAAACATACCCTGATCCATATCATATTGTATAAGATTCTACAATCTTTAGCTTTTTCCTCTTGTTCAATCTTCTTCTCTAAGCTTTCTCTCTTTGTTAATCTTGTTTTCCCCCATCTCTATGTAAATTATTCAGTAGATGAGTTTCCTATGTATAGATGGGGAGTAGGGACCAACCCCAAAATAGAGTACAAGGGGACCATCCCATAATAGGACCCAATTTGAAATAAGTTCATTGGTCTTTACACTTTAAGGCGGTTAAATGAAGCCCATAATTCCCATTGGGAGATCACTCTTAACTGGACTTTGTCCAACCCAGCTTGGCAATCAATACCCAACCACTAATCTGATTTAACACAATGATTAGTATTAGCCCATACATAGAAAATGATACATTTCTCTCCTCCGGTCGATGCGTCTCCCCTCCCAACATAGGTGACTATACCAAAAAAAAAAAAAAAAGCAAGGAGGGCTGATGCCACTCCAATTTTCTCTCCTCCAGTTGGTGCAACACTAGCCCTCGTAGCATAGGTGACTTCGCCATCAAGCTTCAACCTTTATGAACCAAAGAAGAAAATAAAGGTAGAAAACCCTCCATATCTGAGCCACTGAAATTAGGTCTTAACTTATTGTATTATTTATTTACAAAGTTAATCTCCTGAAATTAAAGGGGGGGGGGGGAATGTCTCCTCCCTCCCTTTGGAGCTCAATCTCCTTTAGTATTATTTTATATTTAATCAAAACCCCTCAATGAGCGAAGGTAAAATTCTTAGCCTTGTTGATGACTCCATATAAAATACAATAGGGACAATCAGTTTTGAATGCTCATTTCATATCTAGAAGAAAGTAGAGGAAGAACCATTTTTTGTTTCAAACTTATTTTCTTCTTCGATCTCATGGGTTTATCAGTTTTACTAAGTGTGGTAAGCCACTGGAAATCTGAAACCCCAAATCCTTTCTTCTCTTGATTTTTTAGTTTGTATATCGTTGTCTCAAGCCTCAAGTTTGATACTTAAGGTAATGTCATGGATTCTATTACAGTGACTCATATTAATAAGTTTACATTGTTGAATCTAAAAGATATGCAATTCTCTATATTTTTTTTCTTCCATTTTTATGATTTATGCAACTTCAATGTGGTTAAAAAAAAATTATAACTCGTTCTGAGTAGGTTTGAACTACTCGACTCACCAAATTTAAAAGAGGATGAATTGAATTGAAAAAACCTAATTTTCCAACTATGCTAAAATGTAAAAAATTATAGAATTTAGAACTAGAATCAAAAAAGAAGAAAGAAGAGAGACAAAGGGATTAGGGAAGAAGAAGAGAGACGGCAAGGGAGAGGAGTAGCCAATGTGTGTCTAGCAGTCTCATCAATCTTATATTTATAATAGGTTGATCCAAGTACAATCATAGGAGGAATGGGAAAGACAATCCTAGCCTAACTCTAATTTAGGAAACTAGAGATCTAATCCAACTAGGAAATTAACTAAGATAACCATGTTACGATGGGGACACTTCCCCTATCATTGATATATATTCCAACACTCCCTCTCAAGTTGGAGTATATATGTATCTAAAGAAAGCTTCAGCTTGGACCATCGAGAATAGAAAATCAAGTGCATTATTAGTCTTGTAGATTCCAATGAACACTGGGAACTTCAATCAACCACCATAAAGCCAGCAGTAATATCAACTCAAACACACCACCATCAGCAACATTAGTAGATAAATAATGTTGTGTCGAAACATCAGTAACAAACAAATGGGACAGTAGATAATCATCAACATGTGCAATACTTGATCTTCAAGAGGAGGAGACTTGATCTTCAATGTCTGAGGAAGATTCAATCTCCAAAAGGAAGAACAAAAAATCACACAAATGGTAGATATCATCAACCACAATCCAAAATACCACAGCAGTAGACAAGTAACAATGATAAATGCTCTCCTATAATCCTGGAACATGATTTCCAATAGAGGAAGACATGATCTTCAATATAAGGGAAGAACTGGATCTTCAAATAAAGGGATCAATTTAATTATACAAGGTGGACAACCAATCTTCAATAACACCAATCATGCTTTAACAGAGGTAAAGATAGAGGGAAACAACTTAGATCCTTAAGAGATCACCTCATCTTAAGATATCATTTCATTAGTGTTGCCCTTCAAAAGCTAAAATTGTTACTGAGGACCCGAGCAGAAAAATAATCTTCACTAATAATAATCTCCAATTGATAAATTGTGCATAGTAGATATAATCTCCAATCTCCCCCTCACATGTTGTATTACACGTGAACAAATAATTTTAACAGATAAAAATTTCCAACCTTCCCCTCACATGTAGCATTACACATGAATAAATAATTCCAATAATCATCATCTCGAATAAACCCTTAACCAAGAGCATAAAATAATGTCTAATCTCTCCCTCACGGCAGGACTTCTCTCCTCCGTAAGGGTTTCTTGTTCCGCTATAGAGCTACTGCAAGAGGTTGAAGACAACCCCAATTGTGAGTTGCTATATCAATCTGCCAATTATTTTCAATTTTCCCAAATTTACCCCTCCTTTCTATGACTATGGGAGATGCATCACCTTCGTTCATGGTAGATGCATGTGAAGTTGTGGTTTCAATGTTGACAGTGATAGCATCATCATAGAGCACGGTAGATGTAAGTGAAGCTAAGTTGACAACAATAGATGCGTGTAACGTTGTCCATCCATTTGGGTCACCACAAGCAGGTGATAGAGAAGACTGGAGGATCTGATCTACTACATTGATATACCCTTTACTCACTGCTATATAAAGCGGTGATTCATTGGCCCCGTTAACAAGTTGACATTGGTTGGGGCCTTCTAAATCAACAACTTTGCAACATCACGGTGGTAGTACTATAACGCCTTAAGCAAGACCGTCTCCCCTTTGTAATTTTGTGTTTCTAAAAGTCAACTGCCATTTTATCAACACAATAGCCTATTACATCCACATTTCCAGCCTTAGCACCAACGTGTACATCCGTATAGGTTTTTCGCAGTTAACTATAATGGACATCAACCATAAACTTCTACTAGTAAATTTTGGTGCCCAAAATTGGCTGCTAGATGAACAATAGTGTTACCCATTGAAGTTATTTGACCAAGGAGCTGGGGTCACTTTCCTGCACCAATTGCATAAGGCCATTAACATCTCTTTGCCTTGCTATCTTGATCAGCTCAAGATCCATGAAGTCTGTCTCATTCGAATTATTATGTGAAACTCTATGAACACTATTTTTTCCTTCATCAAATCACCTTGTCGTAGTAACCAGACCTGGTGAGAGACCCCGAGAGCTTCAATTAGTAGCAACAATTGATGGGAGATCACGATAGGGGATTTCAGTAGTAGTAAAAAACAAGATCAAATGAACCCTATTTCAGCAATAGCAGCAATCAGAAAATCAGACAATCAACCCTTTACTAGATGAAGCTTCCATCATCTAATCAGCAGAACAACTTTACAATCCTTTGTATGATTTTTTTACAAAACCCATATGAAACCTACCCTTGAAACAAAACCAACACTAAATGATAATAGAGAAGAATTTTGTTTTTCAGCAACACTAATCAAACACAGGTTAATCTGATTTCTTCTTCTTCTTCTTCTTCTTCTTCTTCTTCTTCTTCTTCTTCTTCTTCTTCTTCTTCTTCTTCATTGCTCTGATACCATGTAGAATTTACAACCATAATCAAAAAAGAAGAAAGAAGAGAGACAAAGGGATTAGGGAAGAAAAAGAGAGACGACAAGGGAGAGGAGTAGCGGATGTGTGTCTAGCAGTCTCCTCCATCTTGGATTTATAATAATTAGATCCAAGTACAATCGTAGGTGGAATGTGAAAGACAATCCTAGCCTAACTCTAAATTAGGAAACTAAAGATCTAATCAAATTAAGAAAGTAACTAAGATAACCATGTCATGATGGGGATACCCTCCCTATTGTGGATATACATTCCAACACTCCCCCTCAAGTTGGAGTATATATGTATCTAAAGAAAGCTCCAGCTTGAACCATCGAGAATCGAAAATCAAGTGCATCATTAGTCTTGTAGATTCCAATGAACAGTGGGAACTTCAATCAACCACCATAAAACCAGCAGTAATATCAACTCAGACACACCAACATCAGCAGCATCAATAGATAAAAAATGTTGTGTCGAAACATCAGTAACAAACAAAGGGGACGGTAGATAATCATCAACAAGTGCAGTACTTGATTTTCAGGAGGAGACTTGATCTTCAATGTCTGAAGAAGATTCAATCTCCAAAAGGAAGAACAAAAAATTGCATAAATGGTGGATGTCATCAACCACAATCCAAAATACCACAGCAGTAGACAGGTAACAATGATAAATGCTCTCTTTTAATCGCAGAACTTGATTTCCAATAAGGGAAGACATATTCTTCAACATAAGGGAAGAACTTGATCTTCAAAGAAAGGAATCAATTTAATCATACAAGGTGGACAGTCAATCTTCAAAAACACCAATCATGCTTTAATAGAGGTAAAAATGGAGGGCAACAACTTAGATCCTTAAGAGATCACCTCATCTTAAGATATCACTTCATTAGTGTTGCCCTGTAAAAATTAAAATTGTTACTGAGGACCCGAGCAGAAAAATAATCTTCTCTGATAATAATCTCCAATTGATGAATTATGCATAGTAGATAAAATCTCCAATCTCCCCCTCACGTGTTCTATTATATGTGAACAAATAATTCCAATATATAAAAATCTCCAATCTTCCCCTCACGTGTAGCATTATATATGAACAAATAATTCCAATAATCATCATCCCAAATAAACCCTTAACCAAGAGCATAAAATAGTGTCTAATCTCCCCCCCACACGGCAGGATTTCTCTCCTCTATGAAGGCTTCTTATTCCGCTATAGAGTTGCTGCGAGAGGTTGAAGACAACCCCAATCTTGAGTTGTTATATCAATCTGCCATTTCCCCCCCCCCCAAATTTATCCCTCGAGAGATGCATCACTCTCGTTCACAGTAGATGCATATGAATTTATGGTTTCAGTGTTGACAACGATAGCATCACCATATAGCACGTAGATGCATGTGAAGCTAAGTTGACAACAATAGATGCATGTAACACTATCCATCCATTTAGGCCACCACAAGCAGGTGATGGAGAAGATTGGAGGATCTGATCTACCACATCGATATACCCTTTACTCATTGCTATATAAAGTGGTGACTCGTTGTCCCTATTAACAAGTTAACATTGGTTGGGGGCCTTCTGAATCAATAACTTCACAATGTCATGGTGGCAGTACCATAACGCCTCATGCAAGGCCGTCTCCCCTTTGTAATTTTGTGTTTCTAAAAAGTCAACTGCCATTTTATCAACACAATAGTCGATTACATCCACATTTTCAACCTTAGCACCAATGTGTACCTCCGCATAGGTTTCTCGCAGTTAAGAGTAATGGACGTCGACCACAAACTTCTACTAGCAAGTTTTGGTGCTCAAAATTGGCTGCTAGATGAGCAATAATGTTACCTATTGGAGTTATTTGACCAAGGATGTTGGGGTCACTTTCCTCCACCAATTGCTTATGGCCATTAATATCTCCTTGCCTTGCTATCCCGATCAGCTCAAGATCTATAAAGTTTGTCTCGTTCGAATTATTATGTGAAACTCTGACTGATAAAGTGAACACTATTTTTCCTTTGTCAAATCACCTTGTCGTAGTAACCAAAGCAGGCAAGAGAACCTGAGAGCTTCAATTAGTAGTAGCAATTGATGGGAGATCACGATAGGGGATTTCAGCAGCAATCAAGAACAAGATCGAGTGAACCCTAGTTCAGCAATAGCAACAATCAGACAATCGACCATTTTCTAGATGAAGCTTCAATTATCTAATCAGTAGAACAACTTCACAATCATTTTTATGATTTTTATACAAAACCCATATGAAACTTACCCTTGAAACGAAACCAGTAGTAGCACTAAATGATAATAGAGAAGAATTTTGCTTTTCAGCAACACTAGTCAAACACATGTTAATCTAATTTCTTCTTCTTCTTCTTCTTCTTCATGGCTCTGATACCATGTAGAATTTAGAACCAGAATCAAAGAAGAAGAAAGAAGAGAGACAAAGGGATTAGGGAAGAAGAACAGAGACAGAAAGGGAGAGGAGTAACCGGTGTGTTTGGCAGTCTCCTCCATTTTATATTTATAATAAGTAGATCCAAGTACAATCATAGGTGGATGAAAAAGACAATCCTAGCCTAACTCTAATTCAGAAAACTAGAGAACTAATCCAACTAGGAAATTAACTAAGATAACCATGTCACGATGGGTACACTCCCCCTATTGTCGATACATATTCTAACAAAAATAAATAAAGTTACAAATTATTTGATACATCAAACTGATCAAAGGGTGTCAATAAGAAGTACATGCGATTTCTACTCAAGCTGTAGGTTTACCTTCTATTTTGGTCTGACAACTAATTAAACAAAGTAACTACATATTGAGGCATAACATTTTATGTGATCTATTGTGACCTTAAGAAATGACAGAGATCTTGAAGATAAACTTATCATTATTTTCTCAAGAGGATCGACTAAAAAGGGGTGTTGGTAAAAATGGTATTTGTTTTATTAAGAGTTCTTGTCATTTACTCTTTAATCAAGTATAACATAAAGAGTTGGCTCTTCTTTCTTCATCAAAAACAAATATGGTGCAATATTACATACCCAAAGATTCAATATTTTTTGGGGGAAATTACACTCCCCTCCCCTGTACTTTATCTAAATAGCACTCACCTCCCATTGTAGTTTGAAACCTATCAGGACCCTCCCCTGAGGTTCCTAGATTGTAACTACCATCCCATTATTCCCTAAAACTGTTAGATATGCAACTAAAAAGACAAACTTACCCTCATCATCTCTAAAACCCCAAATCTAGCCTCTTAAATCAACTTTATGCAAGAACTTCAAAACCTAGCCATTGTAACTCGACAACTTTCTTGTTCTTCAGCAACTAAGGCAGCAGCAAGTTGAGTGGCGACATTTCTTTCGTCGGGATAAGGTAATAATCTCTCTCTTCCCTCTCTTTCTCACATTTGATGAAATGCCAAAACATAAAAGAAAATAAAGGGGAGTGGTTAGGGAGTATAACTAGAGAAATGAGTAGCAGAACAGATGGTGTTCTTCTGATGGTGCTCATGGATTGCAAATCCAACACTGGCCATTGCAGTTGTTGTTGCAATCTCCTCTTTGATCTTGTGAGTGTTAGCATTCTCTAGGTAGGGTCCTTGGCCTTAGGCTTCCCATGCTGAAATTCTTTTTAGAAAGGAAAAATATATCAACTTATAGCTCAAAAAATGGATAACAAGGCATGTGATCACTTTGTACATAATAGGGATCAGCAAAAGTGAATGAGCGATTTGAAGTAAAGAGAATGATTAAGCTCTTTCTAATTTATTGTCTATCATGTTGTGCTCTTAAGATTAATAAACTCATTGATAGTTCATAGATGCTTATACTTCATGGAATACTTTCCTGTTATAAATTTGTGAATATTACACTTACTTCGATTACTCCCTTTGGGGAGTTGTGTTCCGATTACCCACTTTTGGGAGTTGTGTTTTGTTGTTGTGTATATTTGGCAGCTTAATGTCTACGTTAAGTGTTAATTGCAACAACCCTAATATATTCAAGTATAGATGCATAAAGTGCAAATATAATCGAAAAGTTATCATAAGAATCTCGAAGACAGTCGATAATCCAAACATACTCTTTTACACCTACTCAGAGTTGAATGGATGTAAGTACCTCGCATAATGTGATCTCGTTAATGCACCAACAATTAAACCTCCGCATAGAGAACTAGCAGTAGACACTCCCACCCTAAATTTTCAAGAGTTGCAAGAAGAGGTGCATGGGTTGTAAGAGGATATACGAGCTTTGCAAGAGGAGGTATTATGGGGGTTGCGAGAGGTGTTAAGAGGAATGAAGCAAGGAGTATGAACTGAGAATATTAGATTGGACCAAATAGAAAACTTTTCTAGATCAATGAAGCATGTCTGTCATTTCATATCAATTATCTTTGTAGGTGTAATTGTAGCAGTTTTTATGGGTAAGAAGTTGTAAAAAAGTGTACTTGGACGGATATAATCGAATTTCTCTATTAGAATGGAATGGTTTTATTATATGATGTATAATGTGGTAATCTAGACCTTCTCATATCTTTGTATTTCTTAACCAACCAACTCCAAATTAAAATTCAAAATTGGAGAATAATTTTAATTTTCCCCTATTTAGAATCTGGAAATTTCGGAAGCATTTCATTACTCAATAGACAATATGATATACAAGCTTAAATTAGCCTAAACATGAAATTCAAATCCAAATAAATGCAAGTCTTTATCATCTATGTATAGCAACCATATCCAAAGGAATTATCAAGTCTTTTAAAAATCAAGTTCATCAACATAATCATTGCATCCAAGATTTAAAAAAAAAAAAAAAGGAAGGTCATCATCCATACCAAGTTTAACATCATATCCAAATATGAATACATAATCATTCCCTATTAATAAACATCACTCCAATAGAGTTCAAGTAGTAAGTTTCCTAGGACATAGAGGGACGACGTGAACTACCTGCTTCAGTTCTTGGGGTAATGCAGAATGTAGCTAGTCCTTTGTTTTCTGCTTGCTTTTTTGGCAAACACCAGTCTTTTATGGACATCATGGTCACACTTTGTGAAGAATAGAATGCAACCACTGATTTGGGAAATGTTGACATTTAAGAAATAGCTAAATAGCGGGCATGAAATTCCCTCGACCTCGATGGTGTATATATATATATATATATATTAGGAATGAAATTACATTCCCCTCCCCTGGACTATGGCCTAATAGCACTTTCCCCCTCCGTACTTTCATAAATGTCAATCCCCTCCCCTCTAGTTTGAAGATTCTTTCAATTGTACCATTAGTGATTGACGATGTTAAAATGGTTTACAATAAGACCAATTTACCCTTGTGTCATCAACATATATTTTCTCTCTTTTCCTCATCTTTGGACCTGCTTTCTGCTCTCAAACTATCCACACACATAAAAAAAAAAAAAAAAAAAAAAAAAAAGAACCACCTGCCTAGCTCTCAAGCTCTCAAGCTCTCAAGCTCTCAAGCAAGGCTTCTCGTCCTCTGCAACCTCGCATCAAAGAAAGAACGACCTGCTCTCTACTCTCAAACTATCTTCATGGAGCGAATTAAGTTGAATTTGGTGATTTTGATTTAACATCTCCAGTTCTTCTACCCAGTTCCCACTTTCCATGAAAATGATCCTACCCGATTTGTGTATTGTGGAATCAACTTCCCAAATCAATTCGTAAGTGCACCGAAGTTTTAAATATTAATAAGAAATTTAAGAGTGGAAAATCCCAAAACACAATCTTCAAGATGGCCTCAGAACCCCAAGTTCTGATTTCAATAAAATTTGATCAAATCCTGATAACCCAATTGGAGGATTGACAAAAGAGTAGTATATATTGCATCTATGAAGAAATAGTAGTTAAACAGGAGAAGAAGAAGGGACTACAAATAGGAAAAAAAAAAAAGCATTGTCGATTCAGGAACGAACTAGAGGATTTGATCGATGCTTCTGAAATGATCTAATCAAATTGTGCTTCGGTTACAACTTACAATGGGTTGTAGTTTGATTGAAATGGGCAAACCGAGATTCTGAGTAAGACCTACGTTGGAAGCGCCAAGTGAAGCAATCCTACCTCAAATCGCATTAAATTTCTTTGGAAGAATCGAAGAGTTTGCAACTAAAGGATTCTAATTCTAATGTAAGAAGAAGATGAAAAACCATTAAGAAATCTCATAGGCGTAGAAGTGACATCATATGGTTCTCTTCGTTGCAAAGATTGAATGCTTGGGGAAGCCCAAATAGTAGCTGACATCTCCAAGAAAAAAAGATTAAAATGAAAGGGATTTAACTTTGGAAGAAGAAGGCGAACAACAACTCCTGAAAGCAATAGAAGGAAATAGAAATCGGATTTTAGAGAGAAGCAATCCCAATTCTCAATTCCCAAACTGGAGTCGCAAAGGATTCTTCACAACAAAGACATAACGGCGATCTGAGCAGAGAAGAACAGAGATGACGATATCTAGGGGTTAACACAATCCACGATGGCGCTCTGAGCATGTATGAACAGAAATTATCCATGATGGCGATGTTGGAAGCCAGGAGATAGTCCATGAGGCAATGTTGGAAGCTATTGCAACAACGTCACAACGATGATATACTACAGAGGGTTTCCGTGAGATTTCCATGAGGTGAGTTTTAGTTTAGCTTAAGAGATGAGTAATGCCCTAAAAGGTAATTTTGATATTAAGTCTAATATATTAAGGCTGATGTCATCACTTAATTGGGTTATCTTACGGAAGAGGTACGCTTGATAGAATCTTAAAACTATAGGGGAGGGAAGTGCTATTAGTCCATAGTCCAGGGGAGGGGAGTGTAATTTCCTCATTCGTATATTTAAAGAAAAACCTACTCTTTTTGTACTTAAGTTTCTCTGTTTCTAAAAGAGAAAATTGTGTTGTTTATGAATTAAGGTCTTGTTCAAGGAATGTAGGTAATATCACTTAAGTTGGTTGATATTGATGCATGCATATGTGTTGTCACTACAAATAAAGACTGAAGATATTGTTGTCATTTTTTTTTTTTTTAATAGTTATTGACAAGCAAGGGATACTTTATTTTGTAAATGCAGATGGCATAATTTGATGGCTTTATTGTCAGAAAACAAAACTATTGAAATCTTGTAAGCTATCTTAGTTACAAAAGATTTCAAATTGGATTACTTATCCTCCAACTTTTCAACTTCTACTTGTGACCAATTGTCAAGAGAGCACACATGGATTCCTCCTCCTACATGATCCTAGATACTAATAAAGGAGGCCTTGATTTCATTGGTCGGGATCATATTGAAAATCCTTCTCCTAGAAAATTTCCTATCCTATTATCGGTGAATGGTGATAAGATTGACAATGTCAGAGTCTATCTTTGAAGAATATGACCAAACAATTATTGAATCTGATAACAAAGGGGTGATTGCTCATCTTCAAAACAACTACAAAACAGTCCTTTTTTATGCAACTGATTCTAAAAGATATCCCCTTTATTGGTTTTTTCACTTTTTTTTTTTCTTGTACTTTCAAGTATGTTTCAAGGGAACTAAATAACATTGTTGACTCCTTGGGTTGGAGCACACTATCGGTGATATGTACAATAGTTCAGCTTAGAGGTGTCAATTCCAGGCCCGCACCAAACCCAACACACTTATATGGTTGATTAATGAACATGTAGTATATGATGCAACCACCTAGCCCGATGGGCGTCCAATTGGCCCGACACATTTATAAGCCCGAACTGAATCGACTTCTTTAAGCCCAACTTAGCCCGACCCCTTTAATGCTTTTTAAAATCTCCATTTTGCCACCAATAAAATTGAAGAGTAAAACAAAAGTCTAAATGCGTTTCGTCCAATTTTTAAGATGAATAGGAGATTGATCGATGAATAAGCATCTTTAACAATAGAAAACTGAATATAAAAATGAAATTTATGTAATTGTGGTGGTGAATTAATGGTGGGTTTACATGATATGCTTGAGGTAGAACTATGCTTTCAGTGGAATAAGCTTATCAGCTTGGGTACGTTGACCATTGCATCAACATTAGGAAGGCCCATTTAAAGTCCATTTAGGGATAAACATGTCCCTAGCCTGGCTAAGGCCAATTTATGGCAGTCCGATTATAGCACACGACCGACTAGCCTGATTAGAAACCATTACATGTCCACCCCCTAGGTGGGTTTATCGGAACTGGAGGTGGAGGAGCTGGGTAAGAAACTGTCATGGGATATGGGGTGAAAGGAGGTGGTGTGTCTTGGAGGGCATCAGGATCTTCTTCAAAATCATCACTGAGATCCATAAGAGCAACTGTAGATGTCCAAGTTGGAGGGATTTTACCACGAGTACGTCCTCTAGTAGTTCTGGTTCTTTAAGTTCTTCAATTGGAAATGTTGTTGGTGACGTGACAACTGGAAGAGCCAGAGGAGCATACATAGCGAATGGATCTTGTGGAATGAAACTTGGCACTGTAACAGGAAGGGGCTGTTGTCGACTTGTTGCAGAAGAGGGAGGATGAGTCCGTTGAAGACTATGGAGTTGAGCTTCAAGATATCTGAGATGTTTTTCTTTTTGTCCAATAAGGGCAAAGGTAGCAGTGGTATCTGCCACACTTGAAGCAATTTCAGCCAGTTCTATATGAACTTGATCAATTTCTCGTCGTAAAGATTGGAGAAGATGATCATGTTGACTCAGTGTGCCTTGAGTTTGTTGGGTCTGAGCAAGAATTCGCTCAAGGTATTGGTTTTGGATGACAACATTTTTTGCTTGCCAATTCAAAGCTGCTTCTACTTGGGAAATTTCTTAAGGTTGTCCAATGGGACGAATTGGAGGCTTAATTTTTCATACATGTCGAACACCATGAGTATCGAGGCCTGAATCACCGAGACCAGGGAATTGTTTAAGAGGAGAAGAGGATGAAAAGCCTAGTATAACCCTAAAATTTAGCTGAGCCCGACTAAACCCAATCGAGACCAACCTGTCTCTACTGATTGACACCCCTAGTTTAGCCAATATCCAATCTATGGATACTGGAGAAGTGGAGATGTGTTATGCTCTTTCCATGAGTTCCATGTTAATCATAAATAAAGGCTTTCATCTACACCCATCACCACCCACCCCCCACCCCCAAAAAAAACCAAAAAAACCAAAAAAAAAAAAAAAAAAGCAAAATTTACAGGTGAAAACAACTGGCGCGGTCGACCCCCGGTTCAACCAGGTTAGTCCACGACTTGAACGAGGGCGTAACATCACACGGTCGAATTAATTCTTTTGGGAGTCCAAGGTTTTCTATCTTCTGGTCGATGCTTCGGGCGTTCCCTGTGTTTGGAATCCCACAGCTGTGCTTCCAACCTACTCGTAAGTGTCGAACTCTCTTTACGCTATTTTCTTTTTTGGCTCTCTTTCTTTGTCACTGTTTGTGGGTCTGTATGTAGTAGCTTCATACTCTTTTCCTTCAAACTCTTCGTTTTAGGGTTTTTTATGGCTGTATATCCATTTGCTCCTTTTGTTGTTTGATTCTGTTTTGCGTTCAAAGATGTTCTGTTTTGATATTGTTGGTCTTGATATCATTTGATGTTTGTTTCTCACTTCCGTGTAGCTTTGTATGTAAATCAAATGACTAAAATATTATCTGTTCTCTATCATTACCCTTTTTGATTGGAGGAAAATTTTCTTTTAGAGGTTCATTGATCTTATTTTATGGGCTCCATTTCACTCATTAACATCGAATATTTTTGTTTTCCTGTAATTCAATTACGTTGAGTAGTTTTTTTTTGGGGGGGGGGGGGTGGGGGCGGATTTATTGTGTGTTTTTCTTAGAATTTGTTCAGTTTGAGTTCACACTCTGAATCCAAAACGGGTTTTGGATAAGTTGTGATGTTGAGGGGAATGACTTTCTTTTGGAACATAAATAACATATCTTGTACGTCTTGTGTTGGATACTTGGATTAAGGGTGATGAAGTGGAAATCAAAACAAACTCCTGAATGACTCTTCACTGAAGCGCAAATGAGAAAACTTCTATCTAAACTGGAGCTAACAAAGCTGTCTTTGTGTCATTACTAAAAAAGAAAAGAAAAATCCTGTATGTGTGGAAGTCAAACTCGAAAAGCCTTCTCATTACTACTTGGAGTTTGTCTGGAATAATTCTTTATGCTGTTACATTCTGTCTAGGATTGTATCTTCTCGTAAATCATACCCCCTTATGATGCCTCAGAGCAATGTTGAACAACCAACTTTCAGGAACCATATTTTAAATGGTTTGGCTGAAGCCAGCTGAAAACTAAACACAAACCTTTACCTTTATTTGGGCTCGGGACCAATGCTACCAAAAATACACTATCCAGGTTCATCTCCTACCTCGGATAAAGAAAATTATCTATTATAGAGTATTCATCATGGTCTTAAATCTGGCTTTTGCCCTTCCACATTGACCTTGTTTAAATCTCACCTTATCTTGCATAGCATCACAAGTTATCCTATTTTTTACTACACTGATGTTCTATGCTTGTCTTGAGAACTCTGAAGAGTTAGGCTATGGATTAAGCGCAGGATTGGTTTGCTCTATGCCATTGTATTTGTATCCGTCCAAATCAGATCTGTATAGTTACTGCTGATGAAAACCCGGATTGTTCTGTTAGCTTTTGTAATTTCTCAACCAGGGCTTGGATTTGGTGATGAACAACCATAAATGGGCCTCACTGTTGTAGATTTTCTGTTCAGTTCCATAATGTGATTTTCTTATTCATACGATTTGAACTCTGGAGTTCAAGAACTGAATTTATCAAAAAATTCAAGACATGCAATTAGAGAGACAAAAGTCACATACAAAATTCAAGCATGCAATAAAAGGGACAAAAGGAACATCCATGTGCACTCATATGCATGCCCTATTTTTCTTTAATCTTCTTTTTAGCTTCCTCTTAGATCTCATGTTCTATGGTTGTCGACATTTGGTCCGCAAAATGAGGCCCTTATAACATAGTTTGGAGGGATCGGCTGATATGATAACCATGGTTTCAGTGGAACATATCCAATTATCATACATACTGGATTATCTGACCTGATAGTATTGAACTTCTGCTAATCAGATTGACTGATCCCTTTTCTGGGTCGGTAGATTTGAACTGTATCAAATTGGTATCACTTGGGAACTATCCAGGTCCAATACTATTTTTGAATTGTGATATATTTTGTGAGTTATGATAATTATGACATTTCATGATCAGTTCTTCATTTGATGCTTTGGTGGCCTAATATTTGTGGTGCTGCCACTTTTTTATCTGATGTATTTTATTTCTTAATGTGTTGCCAGATATTGTGATTTGAAATGGGAAGTAAAGGTCGTGCTCCACCTCCTCATATGAGACGGCCCCTTCCAGGCCCTGGGATAATGCATCCAGACCCATTTGGTCCCGGTGTCCACCCTTCACCAGGTGCATTTCCACCTTTTGATATGTTGCCTCCTCCAGAAATTATGGAGCAGAAACTCGCAGCACAACATGTTGAAATGCAAAGACTTGCAATGGAAAACCAAAGGCTTGCTGCTACCCATACTGCTTTGAGACAAGAACTTGCCGCCGCACAACAGGAGTTGCAGAGGTTGCAGGCTCACATAGGTGGTATGAAAGCTGAAAAAGAACAACAAATGAGGGGCCTTATGGATAAGATTGCTAAGATGGAAGTCGACCTGCAAGCGACGGAGCCTGTTAAATTGGAACTGCAGCAGGCACGATCTGAAGCCCAGAGTTTGATTGCATCAAGACAAGAGCAGATTTCTAAAGTGCAACAACTCGCTCAGGATCTCCAGAGGTCCCATGCAGATGGCCAGCAGATTCCTGCCCTGATGTCAGAACTTGAGGGTCTCAAGCAGGAATATCAGCATTGCAGGTTTTGGTTGTTCCATCATTTATTTATTTCATGTCTCTCTATCTTTGATTTGTTGTGGTGATGAAGTTGCAGTGGGCTTCTTAAACTTGCAGGGCTACATATGACTATGAAAAGAAACTATATAATGATCATCTTGAGTCGCTTCAGGTGATGGAGAAGAACTATGTTTCTATGGCAAAAGAGGTAGAAAAGCTTCGAGCCGAGTTGGCTAATACCACTAACCTTGAGAGAAGGACCGGTACTTACTACCTTTGGAACCTTGGATTTTGTATTTGTTAGATCTTTAATTTTTTTAGATGGCTCACATGTGTCATTCATAACACAGGTGTGCCATACGGTGGCACTGCTGGGTACAAAGAGAATGAAGCAGCTGTGCATCATCCCGTTGGACATAATGCTTATGACGATGGTTATGGTGTTCCTCAGGTACAGAATCTAACATGTTCTTGGTTTAAATCAATTTATTTGGATCGGTTACACCAGTTGAAAAAACCAATTCCAATTTATGTGACGAGAACACATGATTTTCAAAATATTTCCATGCCAGATACCCCGAGTTTGAATCTCTATTAGACCTCAACTCTTATCTTTTTCTATATAGATCTAATATGATTTTCACAGCAGGTTCTATGTTTGATTCCTACATGTGTATCAGTGTCCTGAAAGTTGCAATCCTTCATGCCGCTCCATAGTTTTTTTTTTTTTTTTTAATTCAACCAAAGAAAATACTGTTACAGTTTCAGAAGCTGTAGCTAGACCAGAAAACCAGAAACAAGAAGAAAAAGAGGAAGAAAAGAGAAGAGAGGAGGAAGAAGATGAAGTAACCAGGGGAAGTCTCAAGAATGGAGAGCAACTTGAGATTAATTCAATGTGAATATAATCTGAGGTTCTCTTATTGTATATATAACTTTAGGTCAAGAAGAAAGACAAAAGAACCCCTACATGCATGAAGGAAAAACCCAAAAAGACCCAAACAACTGAGACAAGGACAATCCTGCCCCTGTCGTAGGCGCTACTTAGCGCTATTCCCTGTTTGGGAATAGCATTAAGTTCAACAAATACTTTATTAGAAAAGATTAGGTATATTATACAGCATATCCAACCTAACTATAGATTGTTTCTTAGACATTGCCTCTCTGGCTATAGTTTTGAGCTCCCCCATATATCTATTGTTTGTTGTCATACAAAAACGGTGGATAGAATGGTTATCCATTTCTACACTTCATAATATAAGAGTTTTTGGCCATAAGTTTAGCGAAAATTCATGCTTGTTTTTTAGCAACATTCCGATTTCTTTAGCATCACTCCATACTTGGTCCACCTTCAGCCGCCATACTCTTGCCTTGGTCATTCCTTGGAGAAGTCCTAAAGCCTCCACCTCACCAGCGTTTCCTGTCGAACAATAGTTTGCTTCCAATTAGATGCATTTTCCATTAAAAATAAAGCATAATACCCATGCTGCTAAATTACTAGTGGCATCCTTGACACTGGTGATAATGAGAGTGGTTGTGTTTTTGTGTGGGATCGTGGGATCAGTAAAATTTGACAAATCAGATATCACTTGTGCCTTGGCAATGTGATTGGACAGTCCATTAGAGATCCAAAATTCAACCTGCTTGAGGATTAGATTCAAATCTGGTTTGTGGTCACAAAAAAAATATTGATTTCTATGTTTCCAAATAAAATAACTAGTGAACATAAAGATAGAAAAAAACCAAGTTAGATCATTTTTAGGAATGATCCCCGAGTTGAAGCAATACATTATGAATTTATGCATTGAAGAAATAGGAATTTGATCAGGTTTGAGCCCCAATGTGCCAGCAGCCCAGACTCTTCTTGAAAATTCACAATCAAATAACACATGATATAAAGATTCCTGTTGGTTGTGGCAAAACCCACACATGGGATCAATATCCACCCATTTAGATAAAACATCCTTGGTTGGTAAACCAGCATTGATAGTTCTCCAAAGAAAAAGCTTAAATTTGGGGTGGATATTGATTTTCCAGAAAAACCGCCACCACCGTGAACAGGGAGATGAGCAATAACACATGTGTGAACAGCCATTAAAGCTTGTCAGTGAATTTTTCTGGAGAAACATTGCAACTAGGCTAGTTTTGATAGAGCCCTCTTTTGAGAGGAGACACCACCATTTATCATGTTGGTGGGATAAAGAAACCTAAACAATAACATCAGTAAAGTGAGAAAGCAGTAAAGAATTCAACAATCCTTCATTCCATTGGTGATTAACAGTAAGATCATGAACAGACACAATCTGAGAATTGGAGGTCTGAAAACTGAGAAGATCGAGGGTGAGATTTCCATTACGCACCCAAGGATCATTCCAAAGGAAAGTTGTGAGGCCATTCCCAATTTTTCGGACAATTACCTTCTTTAAAAAAGGAAGAACCTTGGCGATGCTATTCCAACAAATAGACCCTCGGGCTTTCAAGGTCTTAATGTCAAAGACAGATCTGTTATAGAAATATTTGGCTTGTAGAGTTCAAACCCATAAACTATTTCCACTGGTTAATAATCTCCATCCCATCTTTAGGAGAAGGGCAGTGTTATGGGCTTCCGAGTCCCTGAATCCAAGGCCCCCCATCAATTTTCATTGACAAATTTTCTTCCACCCAATTAGATGAATTTTATTCCCCTTATCTATATCACCATTCCAAAAATGGAGATATATGGAGTCCAATTTCCTACAGATGCTCTTGGGAAAGGCAAAGCAGTGCATAAGATAAGTGGGAATGGAGGCCAGGGTAGATTGAAGAAGAACACTTCTCCCAGCAAAGGATAGCATCTTTGATTTCCACAGGCTGAGTTTGTTCTTGACTCTATTAATTAATCTTGTAAAAGAGAGAGATTTGGCCTAGTGATGGAACAGATTGGTCCCAAGATAGGTGGTCTTATTATTCATTTCCTTGATACCAATAACTTTATACAAAAGATTCTTGGTGTTATCATCATTGTTAGAACTGATTGCCAATCCACTCTTGTCAAAATTAATGGTAAGGCCAGAAAAATCAGAGAACAGCTCCAGGATACATTTTATAGTGGCTAAGTCTTCTTGGGTGGCTCTACAAAAAATAAAAGTATCATCGGCAACATAGTTGTCACGGCGTCAAATCGATCCAAGGCGGTCGAGGGTTGGCTAATCGATTTGGTGATGAATCGCTCATTATGGCGTTGCCATGGCAGTCAAATCGCCCATGTGTCATTTTTTATTTTCCCTATTTTCTAAAGTTATTTAGTATGCTACTTTTTTATTTTCCCTATTCTCTAAAGTTATTTAGCATGCTACAAGTCTACAATATATACTCTATAACATATAAAACCAACATTAAGCAACATCAAATCATCAAAAATCAACATAGCCCTATCAAAATCACCTTGCATTTTATAAAAAATCGACCGCTTAGTGAATTAGGCGTGACCTGGTAGTGCTATGGCGACACCTATCAGCCAATGGCGACCGCCATTGTGAGTGACGTAAATCGTAGCACTGCCATGAACTTCTTTTTCCGTTAGGACGCCAAATTGCCGCCTTAGCGACGCCATGACAACTATGATCGGCAAAGAACATGTGAGTAATTTCTGGAGCATGTCTGACAATTTTAATTCCTTTAAATAGATTAAGATCTCTATAAGTTGCCAGAAGTCTAGGTAAGGCTTCCATAACTATGATAAAGAGGAAGGGGCTAAGAGGGCATCCCTGC
This sequence comes from Macadamia integrifolia, assembly GCF_013358625.1. Lineage (NCBI taxonomy): Eukaryota > Viridiplantae > Streptophyta > Magnoliopsida > Proteales > Proteaceae > Macadamia > Macadamia integrifolia. The sequence goes on along the minus strand of NC_056561.1, from coordinate 20,070,078 downwards.
TGGATTCCTCTAGAAGCATTAAAATGAGCAAATCCTGAGCCATTAAGTTTAATGGAGAATGAAGTGGTATTGATAAGATTTTTTATCATATCACTCCACTTTTCTCCAAAACCAAGAAATTTAAAAATGGCTAGAAGGAAGCCCCATTCTACCTTATCATATGCTTTCTCCATATCTAGTTTGATACCCACAAAACCCAACTTACCTTTTTTCTTGTTGAGGAAATGGAAGATCTCTTGAGCAATGATAATGTTGTTCGATATTTGACGATCAGGAACAAAAGCAGCTTGGCACGGAGATATGAAACTATGGAGAAGCGGTTTTAGACGAGTGGCCAGAATTTTGGCCACAATCTTGTAAGAGACATTGCGTAAGCTTATTGGTCTGAAATCTCCAACGGAATGGCATTGTCTTTTTTTGGAATTAGACAGATGAGAGTGTGGTTGGTTGTGGCCAGAAGGGTAGAAGAATTGAAGAAATCATCAACAAATCTGAAGATATCATTACAAATGAAATCCCAACACTTCTGGAAGAAAATTGCCTGGAATCCATCAGACCCTAGAGCTTTAAAGGGGCCAATGGAAAAGACAATATTCCTGATTTCCGTGGGTGTGGGTGGAGTTGACAACAGAGAAAAGTTATGGGTTTCCAAAGAAGGGAACAAACATTCAATGAAATTGGGATCCAGGGGATTTGAGGTGGAGAAGAGCTTAGATAGGAAAGTGGCAAATTCTGTGGCAATCGCACAAGGTGTGGTGAGTCTGTCCCCATTTCATTCAAAATAAAGTCAATTTTCCTTTTGTGGAGGTTGACCTTAGTTATGGAATGGTAAAACCTTGTATTTCTGTCACCATAGTTATCACAGTGTCTAGGTGACCAAGGCACTGCGCTTGGACGCAAGGTGACACCAACAAGGCGCCCGCCAGTTGACCGAGGTGGCGCCTAATCGACTATGCTTTACTCCTTAAAAGGAAGGAAAAAAGAAAAATAAGGAAATAATGGGAGGACACGTTAAAAACACTAAAATGATGTCTTCCTTAACCTCATATGGAAGAACATGAGTATGTTCATAATGTGCTGTAAATTGCTTACTGTAAAAGTTTGCAAAATGATCTGAAATGAAAGGTATAATTTGAAAATTTGAAAGCTAGACTAAGACAAGTATTTTAAAAACAAAGAACTGGAAAATTGTTAGGTTTTCTATTGACTGTCTCATGTGTTGCTTTTAGACATGAAAGGATAAAGTTTTCATCCTTCCATGGATCATGTACCTGGTACTTCTAATGTCCTTAGAAGATCCATTTCTGTTCTTATGTCATAGAGCTTTTTTATGATTGATGGAATATATTGGGAACAAAACAAGCTACACATATATATAGTACATCAACAACAACCAAAAGAAAAAAAGCCCCCCTGCTTCAGTAGTTGTCACAGCGTCCAGGTTACCCAGGGCGCTGGAGGGGGCCTGGATGCAAGGCAGCACCAACAAGGCTCCCGCCAGGCAAACCAATTCAAGCGCCTGGGCACCTTGAAGACTATGCTTTTAAAGGAAGGGAAAATCCACAGAAGGAAATAATGGGAAGAAAAGTTAAAAGACTAAATGATGTCTTCCTTAACCTCATATGGAAGAACATGAGTATGCTCATAGTGCTGTTGAAAATTGCTAATGATAAAAGTTGCCAAAATGACCTGAAATGAAAGGTATAATGTGAACAATTTTATCTATCCAAAAAAAAGAAAAAAGAAAAAAGAAAGAAAAAAAAAATATATATATATATATATATATGAACAATTTGAAATCTAGACTAAGACAAGTATTTAGAGGGGAATAAAAAAGAACTGTAATATCATTCAGTTTTCTATGTACTCTCATGTGTTGCTTTTAGACATGAAGGGATTAAGCTTTCATCCTTCTGTGGGTCATGTATCTGGTACTTCTCATCTCCTTAGAAGATTCATTTATCTTTTTATGTCATGGAGCCTTTTTTTATGATTAATGGAATTTATTGAAAGCGAGACAAGCTACACGGATATATAGTACATCAGCAACAACCCATGAGAAAAAAAAAAAAGGCTGAAGACCTGCTGCTTCACTAGATTAAAGTTTAGGATATCAGAGACCAGCTTGTTTTTGAAGCATTACTTCTTAATTTGATTGGATAGTTATCATTGTGGTCTTTTAGCGTATAAAGTCCTGAAATAATTGTAGAATATCTACTAACTGATTTGATCTATGGGAGAATATTTAAAATGTTTTGAAACTGTACTATGTAACAAGCTGGTAGAATCACAGAGATAAAGGAGCAGTTACATTTATTTATTATTCTGTAGAAAGCAGTGTTGGATTGGTATCCGTGTATATTTTTATTTATTTTTTATTCTGTAGAAAGCTGTGTTGGATTGGTATCCATGTATATTGGAAGGGTACATGGTTCTGAGTGCTCTGTGTTTTGAGCTTTGGAGAAAAATAGAATTGCATTTCGTTTAAGCCCATTGCTTAAGCATTCAACATTCTATATTGCAGCTACAAGGTTGTGAGTCCAATACCAGCAATACCAGGATACTCATCAAGAGATAAGATAAAAGAATTAAAAGTTGAAAAATGAACAACTGTTACCAAAAATACCTTGCATTACATTAGGACTTCAGTGAGATGCAAGGAAATTTCTCCTACTCCTGTGGGAACTGCAAACACCTGAGGCCCAGTACAAGTGTACAACAGTGCGTGGACAAAAACTGTCTTACCAAAATTAATAACCTAAATACCATGTACAAAGGACACCCCATTCTTGGAATTCAGTGTTTCGCATTCACATCTCCGAGATAATTTACAAATTTGTTTTGAGAATTTGATTTCTCAGCCATGTCATGTTTTCAGCTTTTTGTTATATACTATTTATATGATCTTTCATGAAAACCCGATTTAAAAAATTAATAAATAAATAATACAACACCTTTATTTTTTAAGGAATCCTTTCATAAACTATATGATTTTGAAAAACTCGTTTAGCACAGAGATTTAGACCAGCAAAGAAGCTTGAAAGCATTCTCTGTATTTTCTAAATTGCCCCATTGTTCATGTTGCAACTTTAGACTAGGAGCCCCATGCCAGGCGGCAAAAGATTGAATTCTTCTCTTGGCATTTAAAAAATGATTATTTGAAATTTAATTACGAGGGAATGGTCTAATACCAATACATGGTAATGTGTAGAACTAGCAGGGAGAGGGACAGGAACATGTGATTGACCTAAACTGGCGGTGTTGTTTCCTTGGCATGAACTAGCCAATCAGGAGTTCCAGGGGCCTAGCAACACTAGCAAACTGGCCTAGGTGATGGCTAGTGGCTAGTTAGGGAACCATCTGGCCTCACTTTTTTTTATTAACTAGGCAACTGTCCACCCAATAAAATTTACATATACGACTTTTTTGTGTGGGGGGGGGGGGGGTTGATGTATGTTCATCATGTTTTGTTATACAGTTTGAACATTTTTTTTTCATCCATGATGTGTAAGAATAAAAAAGCAGATGCTATTTCGTGAGTTCTTATTTGTTCAGCAACCTCATGTTTTATTCTTCCATACGAATTATCAAATCTAAAATCTAAAATAAATCAAAAGAACAAAAGTAAAGAGTTTGTGTGCTAAGAGACGCAAGTAGTTAACAGAGTGGTCCTGAACATGTGTGTAGCCATGTAGGCACCTGCATGTGTCTGCACGTGCACGTATGTGTTATGAAAGTCAAGGTTATGTTTTTTTTTTTTTTTTGGGTTGGGTGGTGTGGCCTGATGTTGGTACTGGTGCCCTAGGCAATGTGATGCAGATCATATGGAGGAGATTTGGAGGATATTCTAGAAGATCTAGAGTAGATTTGTGTGGAGAGTGTTCTGTTAAGGATAATCCAGCCACACTATGGAGTGTTCTGTTAAGGATGAGTGTTCATGTTTGTCCCATATTGCGATCTTGTTGAGTTGATCTCCCACTTTTGTCGTCCCTGTTTTGAGATCAATCTGTGATACAATGCCTGGCCTAAAGAGCCCACCCCCATCTCCAAATATACAAAACACATGCACGCACACAACACTTATGCACCCAAGCAAACCCAATAAGAAGGAACAGTAAGAACAATAATCACCTAATGTTGTGTAGGTGATTAGGTGACGACAACAATGCTTAGAACAAGCACATCTCTCTATGTAGGCCTGCTTCAGTTTCGAAAGTCTAGGGTTTTGCTCTGGAAGAAATCATGAAAAGAGGCCTCCTAGTATTAGCCAATGGTAAATAATATTTTTTGTTGAATAAGGAATAAAGAGTAGTTGGATTTTACTAATAAACAAATCCAAAAATAAAGGAGGGTAATGTAACAATGTTTAATTTTGGAATTCTAATATTTGTGAATGAAGAATCTATGGTTGAAAGCAAGTATACACTAAATTTAAAAATTTTAGTTTATCCACGAACGGTAACCATAGAAATTGAAGCTGTAATGTGACATGTATAGTGTACATCAATATGAAAAATAATTAGGAAGGGAAGGTGGGAAAAGGGGGAATGGGTGAGAAAGAGGGCAAGAACCCTGAGTCCCTGACAATGGTAAGGAGTTTAGGAGATCACCTAGGATTTACAGTGTTAGACTCTCAAGCATTTTGTTTGTTCATAACACTATTGAATGTATACAACGTACCCCTTTGTATAGGCCAACAACAGACATCTCAAAAGGTTACTGTAATATGCTGTTTTGTATATTCCGGACAACCAATGCTCTCTTATAAAGTACAGAAAATTTTGACATTAAGTAAACTAGTACAAGATAGACTGATGCAACGCAGATGCACTTTGTTTGACATATAAGCAATGTGAGCCCAATTTCTCCCAATACTTCTGATTTGCCTCTAGAAAGAAATTTTTGGAGAAAACAAAATTGACCACTGAAATTGAAGTGAAGCAATTATGATCTTAGACTCCCACATTGCTCAGCTTGGCGACTTCTCTGTGAGACCTGCATGATGCATCCTCCTTTTCTTCATAAATCAAGGGTATTACAGCTACATCTGTAGTTAAAGAGACCCTTTTGACAGTTAAGAAGTAAAAAATATTTTCTGATGGATTTTTTGGTTGGCGATATGTGCTTCTAGCAGACAAGCACCAACACTCTGTCCATATCTAAGTTACACACCTAAAAAAAGTCAGTGAAAACGAAAAGGCTCCGCCTGGTTGGATGCCAAATGGTGTAATGTTAAAACAAAAAACAAATGGGAGTTTTCCAATTAATGATAGATAAATCTGTACCACCAAAAAAGTTGCTTATATAGGTAACCAGAATTTTCAACTACATTCCCTAATTTTTCTAGGAAAATATAGCAAAAGAAATTTTTTACTTCACTTTTCAACGATCTGAAATGTTATTGCTTTCTGTTAAAAAATTGATAATTTTCCTCTCCAATATTATACTTTAAACATTTTGTCCCACCAGATGGAGTCAAAGTGATGCTTTTTCTAATTTGGCTAGTGAACTGATTTGTTGGGTTGGCTGATCATGTATTCTGTATCTGATAGTATGCTGGAAGTGAGGTCTTTTTCCCAACTATTTGAGTATTTAAACTGCTTCCTAATAGAGTATTATTTTAGGCTGTGAATAGATTATCTAACGTGACTCTTGAATTCTGTAAAACAGGGACGTGGCCATCCTGGTTCTGCTGCTGCTGCTCCTCCTCCTCCCTATGGTGGGGGCCCACCAGGGCCTACTGCACGAACTGGATATGATGCTTCTAGAGGAGCTGGGTATGATGCACCCAGAGGACATGGATATGATACACACAGGGTTTCTGGTTATGATGCTCCCAGAGGTCCTGGGTATGATGTACAACCCAGAGGTGCTGGTGGTCCTCAAGGACAGGTTGCATCTGGAAATGCTGTACCTTACGGATCTTCAACACCACCTGCACGTGCTGGTGGGGGTTATGAGGCCCCTCAACGAGGTGGAAACCCCATTCGGCGTTGAGCTTGGTAATTTGAGATCCATCATCTCTGATTAAACCTGATGATGGGATAAAACTTCTCAGCGTCCTTGGTCAGGCTTCTGGATACTTTCTGATGACATGATATGTTTTTCTATCATTCTTGTTCCATATAGCCTGTGTCAATTTATTCAAGCTCTGATATTGATGGTTTTATTGCTCTCTAAGAATTCTACACATTCAGAGCAATTGTAATGAGATGATATTTATCCATATTTTGAGCATACTGAGGTGGAAATGGTAGAGGCATCTGGCTCACGATACCTTAAAAAGTGTAGCAATGATAATTGTTCATAATTGTTCTATCTGGTCGTCTTGAATTGATGTGGTTAGTTTGTCTGTTTTTCTCTATTTTCTGTTACCTATCCTCTGGCAGGAGTATCAAAATCTTTTCATGCTGTGAAAGAGGAAGCAGCTTGTTAGACAGTTGGCATTGGCACTGTGGTGATGGTAGCCATTGGCGGAGTTGTATGGTGTGCGGCATTGTTGTCATTGTTGGCAACATGACTTATGCGATGGTTTTGACGAGTTTGGAAGTGTAGCGTGTTTCTACGTTCCTCTGTATCTGCCAAATGTCGATGACATGGTTGGATAGGTGTGCATTATGTTCCAACTTCCAATTGAGTTCGGATGCATTGGAGTTTGGTTGAGTAGCGTATTTATATGCTGTGTTTGGATTGCGGCGTGATGCACTGATGATGTCATAATGATGCCACTGATGATGAGATGCATGGTGATGTTGCATGATGAAAGGCTATAAAGCATGGTGACATGTATATGTAAGTGCATAGCTGCATGATGTTGATGCAAATGATGGTATGTGAGATGATGTCATGAGATGGTGATGCAAGACTGACAATGATATGATGATGGCAAGATTCTTGTCATGTATGAATGGATGATGTTTATGGTAGGATGTTTATTGCTGTGGAGAAGTTTGTTGGCTGGACATACGTGAACTGAAGCCATGCATGGGTCACGGTAATATGCGCAAGAGGGCTGAAAGTGATTTGAGCCATGTGGCCATTGGGGGCTGCTTAGCATGAGGCAAGGATCAATAGTTTAGGTTTGGCATGCAGCGTAGACACAAAGGCTAAGGGCATGGTGTATTTTTTATATGGGTATAAGGGCCAAAGGACAATGTGCATGACAAGGCTGCATATGTGTAGGCCAAGGGCGATGAATCGTGGGCGCTGCAAGGAAGTGGCCGGTAATGGATCAAGTTCACATGGCCTCAGCCTGGGTGTGCAAAGGACCAGCCTCAATAGCCACGGCGTGTGTGTAAAGGGCCTCGGTTATAGGCAATGGTGTGCATGGCCTGGAGCGCAAGTGGCAGCCACAAAGCATGGGTGTAAGGCAAAGGCAAACTCAAGGACCAATCATAGTGTTGGTGTTCAAAATTAAGAAAAATGGATTTAGGCTGCATTTGGTAATGTTTCTGTTCCAAAAACGACGCTTCATGTCAAAAACGGAAACTTCAGTTTCTTTGTCAAAATGCCCCTTTTTTTTTTTTTGAACGAAATTGAAACGATGAAACTACCTTTTGTCGTTTCGTTAATTCTCGTTTCTAGCTCTTTTTTTTTTCACTTTTTATACTAAAATAAACGAAACACACCATAAATATACTAAATGTTTTATTCTGTTTTTTCATTTCCATAGAACAAAAAAACTCCAGAAACATTTTTCTGAATCATTACCAAAAGCAGCCTTTGTGTTGAAATTTGCAAAAGGCGTTCCACACTGGCTTGAGAAAAGGCTCAAAAGGGAAAAAAGAATGGTTGCTCTTGGTTTCCAAAACCCTGTGATGCATTTTTGTCATTAGAAAAACCGGAATCATAATGTAGATGTCCATTGGATTGGACTTTTGTGCGTTAAATTCCATTATGGCGTTCAGATTGAAGGGCGCAGCTTGCTATAGCGTGCACCCACTTGTTGGCTTGGTGTTGCTGTGTGTCGGTGTATGTAAGGGTGTTAATTGATTTGGTTTCAGTGTAGATGGTTTGATTTGGTTCGATGTAAGATTTTTTAGGTAAAATCAAATTTGAATCATTTTATTAACAGTTTATATATTAAAATTGAAACTATTTATAAATGGTTTCTGTTTAAACGGTTTTCTAATTTGTATTTGTTATTCAAACAAATTTTTTAGTGAAATTGATGTAAATTATGACATTTTGAATTTTTTATTGTTATTCTTTTTTAATATTTGTTTGATATAAACTTAATAAATAATTTCACGGTTTCGATGTAAATGGTTAGGCTCGATTTTGATAAATGATTTTGATTTCAAATTCATATTAGGTGTATGGCTCTACATATTGTTCATATGAGATTGTGTGTTGATGCGGCCTTGATTCTAGGGAAAACTACATGACTACCCATTTTTGGGTTTCTTTTTACAAAATTAGCCATCAAATGTTTTGTTTAACCAAATTACTCAAAAGAAAGATGGTTATTTCAAAACTACCCAAAACAGTTCCCTCTCCTCACTATCTTTTTTTGACACAATTGCCCTTGTTCCCTTTACCACCATTTTTTCCAATCACCGCCTCTATGAGCTACGACTGACAACCCCCAATGAGGGAGGAACCTGGAAACTAGAGGAAGCAGCATTATCACTAACCTATAAGCCCCATTGCACCACGGAATCGACGGATATTACACCCTCAGTGAAGATGAGTAAGTAAAGAGAGTGGTTGGTGTACTAGTGTTTGATTAGGATAAGACTACATCCTCAAAGAACATAGCAAGTCTGCTGCCCACTCTGCAAGTGTCCCTGCAATCCTCCAACCTCCCTCTATTTCTCCTCTTACCTCATCCATCTGAATCCATTTGTCACTTGCGTAGCATCGCAGAGAGGATGTCACGGTTGGGTACTTACGCAACTGCATTCAGGTTCATGGGAGTGCACAAATATCGGCCATTGACGACAGCTTCCACAGCCTAAGCTACAGGAAACACCAAGGCAATATCAAAACATCAAGGGTTTGATTGGGCGATTTTAGTTGGGAAGATGGGAGGATCAAACACCTCTACTCTGACATGGAAGTTGAGCTCGAGATCTTTTGTCATCGGAATTGCAGAATCCCAAAATACATGCCGTCGCCGAATGGTGGTAACGAAAATGCAACCACCCATATCGATCATTATGGTCTATGGAGTTAGGAGTGATGGGATTTATGTTTAAGCAACAGAAACAGGGGCTAAGCAACACCAAGTCCTTTCATTTTTTTTTTTTTTTTTTTTTAAATTCTACAGAAAGAAGTTTTGTATATACTCATGCGACAGCACACCTCAACCTCAACTCTCCCCTATAGATTTTGTTTGATGAGATCTTTCCGGTCTTTTCTCCTTTCTTTTTTCTTCTCCACAGGAATGTTTGACAAGTAGATCTGTTTTTTCGATAACACAACAAGAGAGGTGAGGGGCATTGGTTCTCCCTTCCCTGCGAATTGTATCGATTACTAGCTTTGGTATGTACTTATTCTTTCCGCTTGATTTCTTCTGTAAGTTAGAAAGAAGAAGTGGACAAGAGCGGGCGGGTGAAGGGAAGTGAGGGGTAAAACTATCAAAAAAAAACTCTTTAGTTGAGGGATGAATACTGTTTTGGGTAATTTTGTAAACCCAAACTTAAAACAATGCATTTTGGTTAACTGAAACATAGGTTGGGTAATTTTGAAAAGGAAAACCCAAAAGTGGATAATCAAGTAATTTTTCCATTCTTCTATGTAAGGAATATTCCAGATCGACAAATCTGATGAGCTCAGATCTTCTAATCAGATTCCCACCTAGTTATTTGAAGATCATCTTACGGCTCCAATTCAAGCCATTGGCTTGTGATATTTCGGTAGTGACATGACAGTTTGTCACTCCGTGAGAACAAATCAGAAAAATGACGGCTTTATCCCTAATCGTATTTTAGGCATAACTCGGTTATTTTAGGGCCATATTGGATGATTTAAATTGGAGATTTTTCACAAGAACGTGAAGAACACATGGGGTGAAAGTGTAGGTGAGTCCACCTCCTCAACCCAGATTTTTATAAGTGAAGTTAAGTATGTGCATTAAGACTATTGAAGATTGCAATGAATCATTTCAACTTGTTTCTTTGGGTGCATTGAAGCTATATTGAATGATAAAGAGGGTTTATAAAGTCTATTGAAGATTAGAAGAGATTCTTGACTAGGAAGGGAAGAAATTTGAGAGTGAAGCAGTTGGTGCTTGTGTGAAGAAATTATGTGCGGTATCCCCATGTTGAAGAAACCCAATTCTTAGTGGAGAATTGTTATTAATGATGGGTTTACTCAAGTGATTTTCAATTCCCATTTGTTTTAGGCTATTGCAAGTTGAATAGGGTTGTATGCATAGCCATAGTTATAATTGTGTTGAGGTTTTGAATTTGTCATTTGAAATTTATTGTAAGGGACTTGTGAGTGAGTGCTTATAATGCATTTGATGAAATGCCTAGTACTATATAGGGATCCACAGTTGCAGCTGTGAGCGGTGGATTATAGCCATAATTTTGTATTATCAAAAATCAAACAAAGAGGAGTGTATCGGGAATTATACAAAACCACATGCGGGTAATGCTTCATGGAGTAGGCACGTTGCCAAATCACGAAAAATCCGTGTGTTTTGGTTGGTTGCATTTTACTTCGGATAAAAGTGTTATGCTTGTGTCTTTGCAAAGTGGGTATACACTTCTGGTAGACCTAACTAGTATTGGTTGAAGGTGGGAGTGTGTACAAGTTGTAATTGGTAAAACTAGGATTGCCCCAGCCAATGGTGTTTGCCTGCGTGCCAGTCAGCAGTACAGTCTGTGCCAAGATAGGGCCAATAGTTGTGGTTGTCAGCATCGAGATTGCAAAGGAGCCCTTAGGTGTGTTAATTGTGATCATTAGTGTTAGTATAATGAGTTCGACTCAGGATGCTTTTGTTTTTAAGTTCAACTCCTCTTATTTTCTTGAGGCCACTTACATAGGGGAGGGGGTATTAAGTGCTCTTCATTTGCTTTCTGTGAAAGTTGAATGGTTCTCATTCAACCCCGGTATGACCTGATCCATGCTGTTGTGGGGTCAACATTGATCCATAGGACAAGTCAAACTGAAGGCCTGAATACCCATCATTACCAAAGGGGGGGGTAGTGTAGTGAGTGCATATGAGTATCAATAGTATTGGGGAGTGAGTTTGTGCCAGGTGTGGATGTCATAATTATTGGGTTAGTCACAGGGAGTGTTGGGTAGCATGTTGAGAACATTTGGGAAAATTTTGAAGACTCTGATTCACCAGAGATCATCACAATTATGGATTTTTCTTTTGGTTTATGATAGAATGACACAGTAAAAAATTGACCTGTTGGTAGTCCCTGTGGAGACTTCTATAGCATGTCTTTAACAATTTCTACTAGATCTAAGAGTTTGGCCCAACCCACGGATGTTGTCCTCACAACATCTCAATCTACCAACTTGTTGGGCACCCGATCAAGCATTCGATAGCTGGGAGGACCTGGAAACGCACCCCAGTTATGCAAAGTATGCTAAATATGGCCAAAAACCTAATTAGGTTAATTGTAAAAAAAGAATCTAACCCTATATGAAAACTACTCCTATATGAATATAAAACTGGAAAATGATGAAATCTAAGGGCTCGTTCGATAACGTTTTTGCCGTTTCTGTTTCAAGAAATGGCAGAAACATAAATTTCGGTTTCTAGAAACAGAAACGGAATTGAAGGTATTTGATAACTCATGTTTTTAGAAGTTAATAGTAACCAACGAAAGAATGGTCAGGAGTCGTTTCCAGAAACGGCGAAACAAGTTCTACTTGTTTCGCCTGGGTCGTTTCTTGAACCATAAATAGGTAGAAATTTCAATTTCTATTTCTGAAAACAAGTGAAATGAAACAGTTTTATCAAACGCTTTTTGTTCTGTTTTCAGAAACAGCAGAAACGCGTTTCTTGAAACGTTATCAAACGGGCCCTAACTATTTTATGTCTATCTCAAGTGGTTCCCTCCACTCGCATAAAGAAAAAAAAAGTGATTCCTTTTAACACACGTGTGTAGTTTCGGTGTTACGGGAAACTCGTCAAGGGGATAATTAGGACAGTTCCTAGGAGGCGCTACATTAATTTAAGGGGAGCATGCAATTTAGGCTTTGTTTCGACGTCATGGGGATTTTCTCTTTTAAAATATTTATGAAAATTAAATAAGGTAAGCCAAATGACCAAAATCCTTCTCCTATGTGATATAATGCATTAAAAACATGGAGTTAATTAAAGAAGTACAAAAAAAAACTAAAGATATTCCTAGACATGCTTTAAAGACTGAATGAAAGAAAAAAAAAATGGTAGAAAGATTAAAAAAAAAAATTAATGCATTTATAAACTATAAAATTAGGGTAAATTATCACATGACCAAAATGTCCCTCCCTCAGCAAAAGATGCAACACTTAGGAAATTAATTAAAGAAAATTAAATAACATACTCATAAATTAATTTAAAAAATTACTTTTAGAATGACAAATAAAATTATTTTTTTATTTTTAAAATTTTCTAAATTAGGATAAATTGGCCAAATGATCAAAATACCCTTACTATGCGATGGGCTATCATATGCAATGAAATATATGATATAAACTTAGAAAATTAAAAGAAAAATAAAAAATAAAGTAAGTCATACAATTAGAGGGTGCCATTCAAAGAAAAAAAAAAAACCAGAAGGTGTACAAACTCTAATTTGTAGGGGTGTCAACCGGTCGGGCTGGTTCGGTTTCGGTCGGGCTTAATCGGGCTTGAAGACTTTCAAAGGCTACACCGTGTCCGCCCATTTAACTAATCGGGTTTACTTATTGAGGGCATGGTACGCTTTATATTCGGCCGGTCGGCCTCGGGCTATAATCGGGCCACCTTAATCGGGCTTTAGTCGGGCCTTAACCAGGCTACGGACATGATTAATATTAAACGGGCTTTAATCGGTTTTTAAACGGGCCCTCTTTAAAATGTGCTCTTATATTCCGGTCCACTCATGCAAGCCCAAAAAAATGACAATTAATTAATAAATGATACCAAATATAAGCCATTATTTAAAATGTGAACATGTTTTTACTTTTTAGTTTTTACTTTTTAATTTGGGGGGTACAATAGGTATTCTACAATCATTAAAGGGTCGGGCTAAGCCGGTGCACAATAGGCCGGTCTCTGTCGGGTGTTAAACGGTCGGTCTCGATCGGGCGCCCGACGGTCCAAGTAGCAAACCAAGACCGACCGTTTATAAACGGGCCGGGCTCAAGCCTGACACATTTAATAAACGGTCCAGGCCGGGCCGGTCTATAAACGGTCGGTCCTGGTCGATTTTGTCGGTTCGGGCCACGAATTGACACCCCTACTAATTTGTGTTTTAGAAAATGTAATTATGGGTGTAATGGTCAACTGATCAGAAGCAGCTCCATGAAACAACAATTGCGTAGCGTAGTTGGTGAAATGGTGTGCAAAGCCCACACTCACTAGGAGGTTTCGAGTTTAAGTCTCCTAACTGTAACCTCCCCCCTCCCCC
>NC_056561.1:19943200-20056496 GCF_013358625.1 Macadamia integrifolia | reverse complement strand
TATAATATCCATCTTAAAATGAAAAATAAAAATAAAAATAAAATAAAAAATAAAAAATAAAAAATCTAGAAAAATAGTTAATAGTAATGAAAATTCATCAAACTTAATGAGAAGTGTAGGTAACATGGATTTATGTTTCAGGAACTGGAAACCAAAGAAGCAGAAGGGTTTATAGCACAAAACGGCCAAATCCTAACTCTGGATTTTTGAAAGCTTGGAAAAAATGTGCACATAATACGAAAAATTAACAAGGTTATCTTCCAAAATTATCCCTTATATATAATGAATAGGGAATGGGGAATAGGGAAAAGCCTTTCTTTATAGATTGGAAGAAAGAACACAACTTGCTAGTGTGTATTTAGGTGTCGACACAGTGGGTTCAAAAAGACTGTGGTGCCCTATGCTGAAGATGCTTACGCACACCCTTCCATTAGCTATGTTCACTGGTATGTATACCTGCACTAGCGGGTAGTATTCTCTTGCCCTTATAGATTTGAGACCCCTTCTCTAGCTTTTCTTTTCTTGCATCGTGAGGGAAACAATCAAAGGTAGCATAGAGGCCATCTAGGGGATGCATTCAGATTGCATTTGCCTCAAGAAATTCAGTTTGATACACATCTATTCAATTGAGGTAGCAGTTGATCTTTATCCAACGGTTGATAATCATGTTTTTTGGGTCCAATGGTCTTGATAGCATGGTATTCATACCTTGATGCATATGTTTTTTTATCTCGCACCTATGGGTTGTGTCTTTTTTAGAATAGGTAGTAGACCATCAAGAAAGTTAATATGATCTACTAGCTGGTTCATGCAATCATGTTCTAGAAATTAATGGGTAAATGCACTCTACCTCCTAATTGCACTAAGAACATTGAAAATTGCACTGCCATCTTTGATCAACTTCTTTTGTATTCCGACGATCACTTCTTATCCTGCAAGTGATTTCACGAACTCTACCAACCCTTGGACGAGGGTCTAATTACTAGTCTTTTAGGTCTCTCCTTTATTCACTCGTTGATGGTGATGAGTGTATATTTATATCCCCAAGACTAGATACCCTTATCAGAGTTCCTATCCGTTATAACTACCACCATCAAGTAGTTTCCTAATCAGATAGGGAACTTCCTTAACCACTATATAGCAACAAAATATGGTGACTTGGTATGAGAGCCACATAGCACCAACATCTTTGTCCAAAATGCCACAACTCAAATGATTGTTGCAAATGTTGTATGACCATACTTGAAACAATAGTTTCCCTTAACATTCAAAATGAAAATTTGAATTCAAGAATCATGGCGGTTCATGTCCAATGTAGGTCCCTCCCTTCCATGTATTACAATGAGCCATTATTCTCATAATGAACCCTAATGTGATTAGTAAAAAGAAAAAAAAAAAAACTTTAGAGAATTGACCCCATTATCAATTCTGAATCAACCCAATAGTCAATTCAAGGGTACATTTATTTGCCCTTAAATTTATTGGGCATTTGTCATTTCAAAACTGAAAATGCACGCAAAACAAGTAAATGACAAAATATATATAGTTTAGAATTCATCAAACTTAATGTTGCAACATTTATGATAGGATATCCAGGTACAAAGATTTACATAAGTCCCATACTTTTAACATGTCTCACAAATACATTAGGTGGAAGACCTTTAGTAAAAGGATCAGCTATCATCTCTTCAGTACCAATACTTTCTATCGAAACTCGACGATCCTGAATATCCTCTTTTACAACGAAGTACTTAACATCCAAATGTCTACATCGACTGACAATGTAAGTGTTTTTAGAGAACCTTATTGCTGCAGTGTTATCACAGAATATTCAAATCGGTTTCTCTATACATGGAACCACTTGGAGGTCTATGATGAAAAACCGTAACTACAACCCATGAGATACCGCTTCATAGCATGCCACTACTTCTGCTTCCATTGTTGAGGAGGCAGTCTTTGGTTGCTTCACACTTTTCCAGGATACTCCTCCAGCTAGCAAATAAATGTATCTTGAAGTGGATTTTCTTGAATCTCCACATCCAGCATAGTCGAAGTCTCAATAGCCTACAAGCTTCAGATGATCAATACGTCGATATGTCAACATGTGATCCTTAGTGCCTTGTAGATATCTTAGCACCTTCTTCGCTACTTTCTAATGTGACATACCCAGATTCTGTTGGAATCTCCCTAAGACTCCCACTGCAAAGGCGATATCTGGCCTAGTGCATACTTGTGCATACATCAGACTGACTACAACAGATGTGTATGGGATAATATGCATTTCTTGTTTTTCTAAGACGGTTCTTGGACATTGTTCTAAGCTAAGTATATCACCTTTAAAAATAGGTGTTACACTAGGCGTACAGTCCTTCATATTGAAGCACTCTAATACCTTTTCGATATAACCTCTTTGGGATAATCCTAATGTCTTGTTAGACCTATCCCGGTGAATTTC
This sequence comes from Macadamia integrifolia, assembly GCF_013358625.1. Lineage (NCBI taxonomy): Eukaryota > Viridiplantae > Streptophyta > Magnoliopsida > Proteales > Proteaceae > Macadamia > Macadamia integrifolia. The sequence goes on along the minus strand of NC_056561.1, from coordinate 20,054,041 downwards.
TATACCTAAGACATAGAAGGCTTCACCCATGTCCTTCAGATCGAAATTAGATGCTAGGAACTGTTTTGTTTCGTGTAATAACCCTAGATCATTACTAGTTAAGAGTATGTCATCCACGTATAGCACCAAAATGATGAAACGACTTCCCTTAGTCCTTAAGTAAATACATTGATCAGCACGATTCTCCACAAAATCATAAGAAGTTTTCGATGTCAAACTTTAAGTACCATTGTCGAGAAGCTTGTTTCAATCCATATATGGATCTCTTAAGCTTACAAACTAAATGATCTTCATTGTCCTTTGAGAACCCTTCTGGTTACTTCATATATACCTTCTCTATAAGATCACCATTTAGGAATTCCATTTTGACATCCATCTGATGTAACTCTAGGTCATAATGAGCTACAAGGGCTATAACAATTCTAAAAGAATCTTTCCTAGAAACTGGTGAAAAAATCTCTTTATAATAAATATCTTCCTTTTGATTAAGTCCTTCCCCCACAAGTTAGGCTTTATATCTTTCAATATTACGAGCAGAGTCCCTTTTTGATTTAAAGATCCACTTGCACCTCACAAGGGTAACTCCCTTTGATTATTCGACAAGATCCTAGACTTGATTCTTGAACATAGAGTCCATTTCATCTTTCATGGCATTTAGCCATAAAATGGAATCTCTACTACTCATGGCTTGTGAGAATAATGTTGGATCTATTACATTCACATTATCACCCTCATTTATATGGAGGTAAACATAGTAATCAGAAGATATTGCTAATCTTCTAACTCTTGAGGATCTTCTTAATGTTGTTTGTTCAGTTTCAATTTCCTCAGTTTGAACTATAGGAGGTTGAATAATAGGTTCAACAACGACTACATTGTCATGGTATACTAGATTATTAGAGGATGATCCTCTATGGACAATTATTGGAGGAATGAATCCTTCCTTTTCTTGTGTAGGAGATGGAAACTGAACTGATTGTTCTTCAAACTAAATGTTCTGTGACACTGAACTCCCACTGTTGCTGCCATCCTCTAGAAATTTGGCATTCTTAGATTCTACAATGGTAAGAAAGTGGGAGGGACAAAAAATTTTGTAACCCTTAGACCTATCAAGATAGCCAATGAAAAAACCACTGACTGTTCTAAAGTCCAACTTCCTTTCTTGTGGATTGTATACCCTAACTTTAGCTGGATAGCCCCAGACACGTGTATGCTTTAAAGCAGGTTTCCATCATTTTCAAAGCTCAAAAGGAGTCTTTGGTACTGCCTTAGATGGTACCCTATTCAATATATACACTTCGATTTTTAAAGCTTCACTCCACAGGCTTAAGGGAAGATTAGAGTTACTGATCATACTTCTGACCATATCCATAAGCGTCATGTTCCTCCTTTCAGCGACACCATTTTGATCTGCAGATCCTGGCATAGTGTACTGAGGAACTATACCTTGCTTTGCAAGGTAACGAGCAAATGGACCTGGTTTTTGCCCAGATTCAGTGTACCTTCCATAATATTCACCCCCTTGTCTGATCTGACAATCTTTATGATTTTCTCAGTTTGTTTCTCTACTTCTGCTCTATAAATCTTAAGACATCAAGTGCTTCATCTTTATGATCTAGAAAGTAAAGATACATGTACCTTGTATTATCATCAATAAATGTGATGAAATACCTTTGACCATTCATACAGGGTGTGGTAAGCGATCCACATATGTCAGTGTGTATGATCTCTAGTATCTCAGTACTACATTTGGCTCATTTCTTATATTTATTTGTATGATTTTCTTTAATGCAGTCCACACATGTGCCAAAATTAGTGAAATCTAGTGTCTCAAGGACCCCATCCTTCACTAATCTTTTAAGTCTATCTACAGAAATGTGGCATAATCTCTGGTGTCATAACTTAGCTGAATTGCTCATTCACAATTATGCGCTTAGTACCAACATTATTAAATGAAGTAAGTAAATTACTTTTAAAAACTGGATCTAAATGTAATAGATATAAAACATCCACTAAACTTCCTGAACTGAACAACATATTGTTTTTGTACACTTTAAAAACTATACCACTAAAAGTAAACACATATCCATAAGGTGTCAATATAGAAACATAAATAAGGTTCTTTGAAAAAGACAGAATCTAAGAACTTCTATCTAAATCCAGCAAACATCCTGTTTGTAGGATCAGTCTGTAGACTCCAACCGCTTCAACTTGAGACTGCATTCTATTTCCTAAATAGATGCTCTTCTCATTTTCCTTCGGCGGCCTTGTCTCCAAAAATCCGTACAAAGTGTTGGCAACATGGATTGTAGAACCAAAACCAATCCATCAATTGTTTGAACAAACATTAACTAAATTAGATGAAAGCGAACATAGGACATACCTTTCTTCTCAAGCCAACTCTTGAATTTGAAATAGTCATTCTTAATGTGTCCCTTCTTCTTACAAAAAAAGCATTTGGTTTCCTTAGAGTCGTATTTCTTTATTATTTTATGACCTTTCTTTTTCAGCCAAGGCTTGCTTGACTTACTTGACTGTCCTTTGTTAAAAATTGTGAGATGTGCACTCTCCTTGGATTCATTTCTCAGTCTTTGCTCCTTCTGAACAGACATTATCATAAGTTTATTGATAGTCCACTATTATTGTAGTGTGTTGTATGAGACATTGAAAGGTCCATATTCTTTGGGCAAAGAGTTGAGAATGTAGTGCACTAAGTATGTGTCAGAAACTCCTACATCTCAAGCCCTGAGTTGTGCTGCAATATCCCTCATATTCATAATGTGCTCTCACATACCTTTTTTACCATCATACTTGAGGGAGCTAAACTTTTCTATCAAAGTGCTTGCCTTGGACTTGTCAGTTTCTATAAACTGCTCATCGATCGCCGCCAAAAGTTCTAACACAGTTTGACATTTTGGGATTGAACCCTTAATGCCTTTACTGATATTAGCTCTGAGAAGCCTCATGCATAGGCGGTTGCAAAAATGCCATCTTTCATGGTTCCTCCTCTCATCTGCATCACTTTCATCAGTGAGGGGAGGTGGCTCTTCTTCATTAATGGCTATGTCCAAGTCCATGCACCCTAGATAAAGATTAACTAACTCTTTCCAATTAGCATAGTTGTCCCCAATCAAAAGAGGGAGCCTGAATTGGTTGTCAAGGATAATTGTAAAAAATTATTAACCAAATCAGTGACATGCTCAAATTTAATATTGAAATCAACCCATGTTAATTTCAATAAATTAACTATAGCTTGTTACAACTTGCCTGTTACTAAAGCTGCAACTTACTATAGTTTGTCTCCTTATTGTTGACATCAACCTATGTTGATTGTTCAACAACAAACCAAACTCATCACAATCTAACTGTAGGTAAAGACTGCAATTGGTAAGGTCTATACCTTAGTTAATAAGACTAGAATATATCATATTTAACACAAGAAGAACCTCATACCTATGGGCCATAAGAATCCCCCTCAATTAGATATTTATCACTCCATCTTATCTCAACTTCTACATGAATATTATCATCTTCCCTGTGGGGACTGATATCAATTTTCATGCATTAGTTGCAATAAAAACGATGCCCCATAGTTTATTTACAAGATTGTCCTTAATTTTGATCCTTACGGACTTTTCTAATAATATGGCATTCACTAAATCCGTTAAATAACAACTTTGTAAATAAATTGCATCAAGAACCCCCAAAAATATGGAGACTGTGTCTCCAAAACTTATGTAACACATGGGTTTCAACACATACAAATAACATGCATATAATAAAAACGGAAGCATAACTAAAAAAGTGTGATATTTTGAACTGCCATAGGTACATAAATGTGCCAAAATTGTACTACAAGTAGCGTCCCATGACAAAATCAGATGTTATGGACTGCATAATGCTCTCAAGCACATTAAAAAACACCAATGTAGCCAAAAGAATCACATAAAACGCATGTATATATCATAAGATATGAAAGAAAAAAGAATTACAATACTTTTATCATTCATGATAGAACAAAATACTATCCTCCCACTTATATTTAACCAAATAAATAGGAGAACAAAATTCTGACCTTCAAATCTCACATAGAGCACAAAAAAAAATAAAAATTTTCAAACAAGAACCGTACAGAACAATATGAAATTGTAACCTTAAAAATCACCATATGATGTCACCATGATATCACCCAATTCACCATGATATCATCATGATGTCACTCATATTTATGATTATATCTTTTATCTCATAAGTGAGACTGTGAGAGTGACGTGTTGGTTTCAAAACGTGAAATTGAAACCAACACGTCATATGGTTTCACACGGCTTTTTTTTTTTTTTTTTTTTTTCATTTTTATAATTAACTTAAAATTAAAATGACTGATTTCAGAATGATCCAACAGTAGAGAAACCCAAGACAGGATCACAGGATTGGCGTGCTGGTTTCAATTTCTTTGCTTTAAGATATATTTTTTTAATTAATTAACAAAATAATATTGAATCCTTCAACAAATTTAAAAATGACGGGATTATCCCATCTTCTTCCCCAGTCAAACACTGAAACAAAATACCCATGAGATTTTGTTCAATGTTTCAGCCGTTTTTGCACCAATCAGCATTTTAATCGGCAAACGATTGATTGACTTGAAAAATCAAAATCGATCACATCTCGTCTCTGTTCAATAAATGAAGCCAAAAACCCCTCATATTGTTCTGATTTTCAGAACTTAAATCCACCATTAATGGGGTCTTTGGTTAAATCCAAAAATTTCTCCACTTTGAACCTTGACAAAAATATAAAGGTCTAAATGTCGAAAACTTCAAGTGACCAAAGCGGCAGTGTAACCTCACTTTGATACCGCATGTTAGATCATGTCATCATATTCTAAAATTTAATGGGTAAATGCACTCTACCTCCTGATTGCCCTAAGAACATTGAAGATTGTACTGCCATCTTTGACCAACTTCTTTTGTATTCTGACGATCACTTTTTCTCATGTAAGTGATTTCACGAACTCTACCAACCCTTGGACAAGGGTCTACTTACTGGTCTTATTAGGTCTTTCCTTAATTCACTCGTTGATGATGATGAGTGTATATTCATTTCCCCAAGACTAGATACCCTTATCAGAGTTCCTATCCCTTATAGCTACTACCATCAGGTAGTTTCCTAATCAGACAGGAACTTCCTTAACCACCATATAGCAACAAAATAAGGATGACGTGGTATGAGGGTCACATCACGCCAACACTATTGGCATTTATTTCAACATGACAAGCTAGATGAAACTGAAATTTTGTAAACAACTCTAGGGTTTTTGCGCATGTTGACTGTTGCCCAAGTGGAGTTTGCCATATTGTAAAAAAAAAGAAAGAAAAAAGAGTTTTCCAAATTGCAAATAAAAAATTTAAAGAATTTAGGACCACGGAAATGACGCATGAACTATAAAGAAGGTGCTTGGATATACGTAGGAAGATATACAAATGATTTGCGTTTGAAATTTGACATGTGACTAGTTTGCATCATTTTCTAGATATCGAATTGCCAGACTTAACCCAAGCGGGTATCACAATTGGTGAGCAATGAACTTGGTACGAGCCGTAAACTCGGACATCCTAAGTTCAACTCCACTAGGCACATCTTGGGCCACTCACACGGGGGTGTTTAGTGCTTTTCACTACTTTCAATGAAAGTTGAATAGTTCCCATTCAACCCAGGTATGACTCGGTCCATGCGATTATGGGGTCAGTATGAGCCCACGGGACTAGTTAGGCCGAAGGCCTGAATACCCGTCTTTAGCAAAAAAAAAAAAAATGGCAGACTTGTTATATCATCCTTCCACATGGCACAAGTATAACTAGTTAAATGGACATAAGTTTTGCATTCAAATTTTTTTTTCCAATCGATTGTTCGAGGATAATTTTATAAAGGAAGATAAGCATTGCTTTTTATTTGTTGCCAAACAAGGCAACACATTTCAACAACCCAACCAAGAAGGCCTTCCTGTGTCTGCCACCTCAATTTGCAAGTGGAATAATATTAAGGCATTAATTTCCAATTGTTGGATAGAGAACATACATGTTCTGAATTAGCAAGCAATCACATATCAAATTTCAAAATCTAACAATTGCCTCCCATGACGATGCGTCGTTATATTCACATACACTCTGTTTGTTGGTAGTCCTTGATTTTTTTAGTTTTTACTTTATTAGGAGGTAGAGTTTGTTCGGACTAAAATTTGATTGTGAGAAGGTCCACAAAACCTAAGCCCCATTTGGGCTGCCACATTGTATGGGATTGAAATTTCATAAATAGGTAGACCTCAAAACCTCAACTCACATGTTAGGTATTTGTTTGAACAAAGTTTAACAAGTGGCAAAACAAAGTATGAAACAATCGGGCACAACCAAAAGAGTGCATAGACTAATTAGAGAGCGCTTGCATGAGAAACTATTCCTATATATGATTGAATTTGAACATAAAATTCGACACGTTACTAATTGAAATCACTCACTAATCCCTATATATCCAAGGGTCCAAGAAATATTTTGCCTTTTTGTTTCTCAAAGAACTTTCATTCTCTCCGTGAACACTTTTATGCTATGCTTGGTATGCATTATTGGCATAGGTTTGGATCTAGAGCATTTTCTAAAACCCAATTTTTCTCTATTTCTTCGCTTCAAGATGTGATATAAACCTAGCATGTAATGTATTATAAGAATGCATACCAAACACAACCTTAGCATTCACCAAAACTTATTTAATTCTTTGCTGAGCAATTTAATGCTGTGTTTGGTATGCATTGATTTTGGGTCTAGAATTTGGGTTTGGAATGCATTCTATAACCCGATTCTTCTTTATTTTCTTGCTTGAAATCGATCTAGACCTAGAATGTATTCCAGTAATGCACACATCAAACACAGCCTGAGCTTAACAGTACATAACTGTGTGTGGTGGTTTTACCGATTTGCTTGACCATTGGGATTTAGAGGTATTCAGTCTTCTGAATAATCAGTCAAAGTCCTACAATAAGATTCTAATCTGGCCGTTTACATGTAGGGTCTACCAATATGACAGTAGACAGTGGTTTACGTTATCACGTCCCCATTTGAACATCAAGCTCGTCCTCTGTTTTAAATGCTCATCCCCTTTCACCCCGAGAAATTCAAATTTCACTCTTCCCGGCAAAACTTGAGCGATGGAGGAAGAATCGCTTGAAGACGGATTCGGCTTTCGAAGCAGCAGATCTGATGGTATACTATCCAAATATCTCAAATTTCCTTCATTTATCTCTGATTTATGAACCTAAACTTGCAATTCCTCGCATTTTCGTTCTTCATCGGAAAGGAATACAATTATCTTAAACTAGGGTTAGATTGAAGTTTTTATTCATCAGATTTCAATTATTCCTTTGGATTATATCTTATTTTTGGTTTATTTTGATTTTAATTTCGTAATTTCAGAGATTTTAAGCGAGTAATGGTGTTCACATTTGGTTGCAAAGTGTTATTTCAAATTTCTTTCCACATGGAACTATAACGTACTGATCTTTTTCTTATGCGGGAATCCTTCTGTTCTAGGCATGGAATCTGTTGTTGCTTCAGTTAGTGGGTACCACGGTATGGAGCGTTTTAAACTCATCAAGCTTATTACCCAAACCGGTGCGAACTATGTAGGGACAATGACAAGATCAACAACGCATTTGGTGAGAGTTAGTTGTGGAGTTCATCTCTCGTTTTGTTTTTAGGATTGGTGGTCACTGACTGCTCTGTGACTGAATCTCTTGAGTATTTAGGTATGTTGGAAATTCGAAGGAAGGAAATATGAACTGGCTAAGGAACTCGGAACTATAATAGTTAGCCATCGTTGGTTTGAGAATTGTGCTAAGAAAAGGAAACGCCTTCCAGAGCGTCCTTATATCATGCAGAGGTACTGATTCTAATGGCTGTTTCTTGATGGTTTTGAACTTGAAATAAGTTTCTTTTACTAGTTTATCTCTCAGGTGCTTGGGTTGATAAGTAGGCCTCATTCTCAAACCTCCCCCCCAAGGCCTCCTCCCTCTAACACACTTATTTGGCATCTGTTATGTTCTTTATTTAGTTTTCAATAATTCAAGAAAGAATTTAGTGTACACTGATCTGTATAAGTTGTGTTGTTATTTAATAAAAGTTTCAGGCCAAAAGAAAAGTATGGTGTAGCCCAAAGATGAATCGTGTACTGCATCAATTGATGCTCAGTTTTGAAAAGCCTGCCCAGTAACTGATATTGGTTACTGACATAGATATTTAGAAAGACAAATGCACATTCTTTGCAAAGTCTGCTTTAAACATTGTGTTTTGTATCAGTTTGAGTTGATCAGCAAAGGTTCATTGCTGGAATCTTTTGTGCTGCCTTGATGGCCTTGATTCAGTGCAATATTAAATATGCTCTGAATAATGGATTGCAAAAATTTCGTCTATGTACCATCCTAGTCTTTAGAATTGTTAAGTTGTATTGGCTGGAAATTGGTGTTGCTTATATTTGTGGTGTTTTCACTTTGCAGTGGGCAACAAGTAGGGCCCTTATTATGGGATCTGTCAGTTGGAGAGAAAGAAAGTTTCTCAGCTGGAAAGAATGGTAAAGTTCTTCATGATCGGTCCAATAAACAGACGGATACTGTACAAGAGACTGATGTGGGTTGTACAGATGTTGGGGAAGTTACATGGGTTGATTCCCATTTGTTAAATGAGGTAATAATAAAAATCTGGTTGGTTACCAAATTAATCTATTAGATGGTGCTACAAAAGGCACTTCAGGTCGTCACATTTCAGTGAGATGACACAGTTGGTGGTGTCTTCTGTCTGATGCTTGGATTTGGTACGCTGGTACAAGTTTAGCTTTAAGTGCCAGCCTTCTCCCACAAGCTCCTGAATGCACTGGAGTGCTCCTTTTATTTGTGTAGGCTGTTACATTGCTAATTATGCATATTGAGTTCTACAATCAATAAGATGCACATAAACAGAAATTTTGAATAGTTTAAACATAGTTTAATACCTAGAAATAAGGTGATGCTGTAACTAACTGAGCTAGACACAATGACTTTGGGACTCTGATTGATGAGCTGCATACTTGGATATCTAAATAGTTTAGCTTCGCTAAAATTTGGTGATGTTACATTCAGTGGCATTGTATAATATGTTTCTGGTCATATTGCTGAATTTTTAATTCTTTTTTCCACAGTGTGGGACGAACTATAGGGGTTCCTATAAAAACAAGGGAAGCACAACACAAAAAACAAGGAAGAAACAATGGAAGTTGACGAGTAACAAGTGTTCTCTCGATCCACAAGTATCTGGAGTAGTCAGAGTTCAGGTTCTGCACTCAGTTGTACCCTTTTTTTATCTGCTATTACCATACCATATAGCTTAATGTTATGGCAATTGACAATTTTCTTTCCCTTTCCATTTCATGCAAATTCTGTTAGCCTGTATCTACCGAAATATCACGTACCAGAAATACTTGTACAATTTGATTCTGAATGTTCCACAATCACTCAGGAGAACTCAAGGAATGGTGTTCCTAGATTTAAATTAATAATGTCATAATTTATAGAAATATGATGTATCTAGACCATTTTAGGAAATACATTAGTATGTTAATGGTAATGCATGCAGTGATAAGGGTTATATGCGTTTTCAGATGTATTGATATGTAAGCAAGGAAATTGGCAGCTCATAGGTCTATGCCTCAAAGTTGAGCACAGTATTAACAAAAGAAGAAATACCAATGTCAGACATAAGTGAGAGGATGATAAAATGAAAAGCTTGTGCAACTGATCAGGAGATAAGTTGGATATTATTGAAAAATGAGAACTGGTTTCCTGTTGGCAAGTGTTACTGCATAAGTATAGTGTCCATTATTAATGTATGCAACCTTACCCCTGCTTTGCAGAGAGGATGTTTCCTGAACATTGATACAACGATAAATTTCTTAAGTTAAAAGGAGGATGTGTCTTCTGTTTTCTGATATATCTGATGTACGCCTTGGCCAATATGTTGAAAGGTCCAGAAACTACCTTCTCTATTGATGCACTTGATGGCCTAGTTTTAAATCAATCAGTTCTTAAAACCAGCATTGAAGAGTCAAAGTTTCTTTGGACACTTAATTTAGCCAACATTTTTCTGTTGTAATTTGTAATGTGGTCCATGTGTTTTGGTATTGGTAGGGATTGAATCTCTTGTCTCTTAAATTTTGTCACATGGTTGCCTTTCCCCATCCAAACAGTTTTTAAGGGCTCTCAGTGCATTTTACCTTGCATTATTCCTTTTTTTTCTTAGTCTCAGGGTTGATGTTTTTCTACCTCTTTAACTCACTCTCTTTTGTGGTTTCCACCTTTCTGGTTTTGGCATTTGTTGTTTCTTCCTTCTCATTTTGTTTATGCAATGTTTTGTGATCTTCACTGAAGAATCTATTTATAAACAGAATGCAGAGTCTACTTCCCATTCCTCTATGCCTTCTGGGAGCCACAAAAGAAATGTTTGCAGTGCTGTTGAAAGCACTAGTAGTGCTGAGCCTAGTAGGAAGGGTCGAAGACTTTTGAAAAAGGAGGCCTCAAGTGACTCTTCTGTATTGAAATGTGAGCAAGAGTTTTCCCCTCCCAGAGCTGCTAATCCACTAAATAATATTAATGCTGCATCTGATGTTCTAAATACTATGAAGAATGAGATTGATCAAGCATCAATTGATGCTGCATATGATGATTCAAATGATTTGAGGAATGAGAATGACCATACTGCAATTCAAGAGGATTGGTTACATGAATATCAAGAATTTAGAAATGAAGGACTGGAAGAAGTTGAAGGGATGCCAGAGTCTAATAACCGAGGTCTTTCTGACAATTCAGATAGATTGGACGAAGATGGAATTCTTTCCCATGAAAGGACTTTGGAGAATGGTCTTTGTGACTTTGAGGAGGATATGAGTGGAGAATTGGGAGATGCTGTTGAGATGAGAGAATTAACTGATTTGCCTGCTTCAACAGAGTTATCTTGTGTTATATGTTGGACAGATTTCAGTTCAACAAGGGGTGTTTTACAATGTGGACATCGGTTCTGTTATCCATGCATTCAGGCCTGGGCTGATCATATGGTATGTGCACTCATCTTGTTTGGATTTCTTTTTCTTAGTTAAACTTGCTATCATCCTTGAGATTTTATATTGTGAACAAATAATGCAATTTCTTTTTAATCATACTTGTTCTTTATCCTCAAGTCTAAAAAAATCTGCTGAAGACAATTGTAGCTGTAGAAGCTTACTTTATTTACATGTTCAACAGCCCTGTAGCTTCATATATTTCTGAAACTATAAAGATGGTTGGCATTTCAAAAACAAGAACCAACAATAAGTTGAGAAGTCACAATGTGGACTTAATTCTTTGGGAATGACCATCTTGACTTTTTATTTTGCAATAATAGAAAAAAAAAGGGTTAAAAAAACGAGAGTCTGAAACTCTATGATTGGAAATACCAAACAGTGGCTTCATTTTTGTTTGGTTTGATACTAAAATATAATTTTATTTATCTAAATTCCTGGAATACACAGGAGTCAATCAGTTAATTTTTCTTGTTTATCTCAATCTAGACTTTAGAAGTAGAAAACATGGGAGGTGTCACAGAATTTACTAGTTTCTCAAGGTACTAGGCATCAAACTTTTGCAGGAAAAGAGTATACAACAGTAAAAGTATTCAATGCCTATAAAGATGTTGTTGTCAGTAGTGAAGTATTTGTTTAGTACCCAAAACCTGGGATTGGATCCTAACTTGTCCTTATGTTGCCAGATTTAGTCTCTGCTGACTGCCATGCATCTTCCTTGCGTGCATGCCTCTGCTTTCCATGGGTCCTTAACTTACTTCTTGTCTGCTTGGGTATCTTGTCATGCAAGCATAGCTCAATAATTTTTGTTTTAAAATATTTTGTATCTAATACTGAGGATATATAAACATACCAGGTACACCAATAGATATAATATGTATTATAACAACTTAAGATACTTTTTATTACTAGGTACTAGAGGTATATTTGTTATGCACCATAGTGCCGAATTGGTTACTCAGAAATCTCGGAATTATTAGATACTCTAAACCTTATTGAATATTCTTTACTAGAGAGGTGACCAGTTGGCACTTCCCTCTACTGTGTTGTTTCTGGAGCTTCTGCACTACATTCATTTATGGTTTTATATTACCAATTAGAAAACCCCCCGGGGGGGGGGGGGGGGAGGGTGATAGGCTTCCCATCCTTTTTGAAACAGAGTTTCTTGTTCTTTTTGGTCATGTTTTGAAAGCACAGTTTGATTACATTTTTTTTTTTTTGGTAACAAGCACATCTTAATTTTCTTTTTGGTTATCTTACTTTTAGCTCTGGTTAGTTCTCCTGGACCTTTTAGGTTGTTATTTAGCACTTCACTATATTACCTACTACCTAGTGACGAACTCCTTCACTATAGTAATTAGTGAAGTATAGTTGTACACAGTTACCAAAAAAAAAGTATAGTTGTATACCTTGTTCCACTTCTTGTCATGTGATACCAGGGTTGTGAACTGCTGAAACTCTGTTGGTAAACATCGTAAAGTTGAAGCCTGAAAACTTTTCCAATGTGGATCATTGCTATTTAACTATGACATTTCTTGTCTTTGACTGAGTCTGGTGAGGCTGTTATAAATTATGGCTGATACATGCAGGTTTCAAGTAGAAAGGTTGCAACATGCCCTTTGTGCAAGACTAGATTTATGAGCATTACAAAGGTGGACTATGCTGCTTCTTCTGACCAAAAAATATATTCACAAACTATTCCATATTCTTCACCAGCAACAGATGTTTTCGTGCTTCCTGTTCAGGAAACTTTCAGTTTTAGAGGCCAGGTAACAACTTATTCAACTTTTATACAAGGAACTTACAAATTGCTATGACATTATGTTAGAAAAGTATCCTGCTTTTTTTTTTTTTTTTTTTTGTTAAATGCTCTATATCTTACTGTAAGAATCAAATCTCTCTGAGAAATTAATTTTTTTTATCGGTTCATAATTACAAAACTGGTAGTGCAATTGTTGCTGCGATGATCATGTTACTGACCCAATTGTTGGTGCCTTCTTGATATCTGTGATATTTCCTTGCCACAAAACTAGCCTGGTCATATATTTCTATGACTTTTAAAGATGCTCTTGCCCCATCTTCCTCTGACCTCTGCCCCTCACCCTTATGGTCTTTAAAGGGTGTTTTTACCTCTGGTTAAGATCCTTAAACAGTGTTGCTATGTGGAGCTAGGTTTACTTACATACTTGATGCAGATCACATCATGTGGACAAAGCATTTTTCGGATTTAAGTTAGGTCTAAATTTAAGTCCCCATATAACCATTGGCTAACTTATTTTGAGTTATCTTGTAACGGCCATTCTATAAGCCTAAATAGGGTGGACTTTAGGGGCTACACAAAAATAGTGATTAATTTCTATTTTTCAGATTAGGAACTTTCTATTTCTAAGGTTACGTATGTAAAAAGAAAACAGTCTCTCTCTCTCTCTCTAATGGGAAGATTCCTATTAATTGCTATTCTTGTTTGCTTCTATTTTCTAGTAGGTTACCTCCAAATATGCAAGTGTAACTTTTCAAGCCACTCGAATGATTTATTGAATGAAACTTGATGTTTGGATATGGCTTCCAACTTCTGTGAGGTGCAATACAAACAGGGTGGGATGCCTTGTTCTTGGTTGGTGAGATGTTGATCAAGATCTAAGGTGGGTAGCCTAGATCATATTTATTCTCTCTCTCTCTCTCTATATATATATATACTTCGATTCCTGCGATTTCTAGTATATCCCTCAGCCTGTTTTCGATTATTGGAGGTTCTGCTATTATTTTGATAGGGCTTTGACGGTGTCTTACTGCAGAAGACAGGGAATAGACAGTTCAAATTGATATTTCATATTTTTGTTGCAGAGATATTAAATGGGTTTTCTCTATTGGTTAGTCACTGCCTTTGACCAAAACATGGTTTTGATCTGACCAGCAGAATGGAAGAAATTGGTAGATTGAATTTTCAGGAATCACCAGTTTCTATTTCTGAACATTTTCTGTGGCAGAGTATCCAGCCATTGGATCACCATCATATTTTGGGAGTTTTGACCTGCTATCTATGGTCCCTAGTTGACCAGAAATTGATTGTCATCAGATTTCATGATCATAAGGTATTGAACTCTTATTTTGGTTGTTCTTCTTCTATTGTGCGATTCTGCCTGTGGGAGGATCCTAAAATCTGCGGTTATGTTAAATTAGGATCCATTAATTTGGTATAAGAACCATAGTCGAGGATAACCCTCCTATCCCAAATTCTAATGCACAAGTGATTGAGATATTGAAGCAGTTGATCGAATGACAATAATACTGCAACGTATTGATTCTGCAGCTACATATTATGCATTTCCTAGGATTGATATTACTACAAAGAAGGTGAAGCTGGCAATTACTTACTTTGTTGGACAGGCGAATCCATGCTTATTCCTTGATTGGTTATATTCTTTAGATAAATATTTTGATTGGTACAACTTTACAAAGGAGTGGAAGCTTAGATTTTCTTACTTGTGATTGATTGGTTTTGTTAAAGAATGGTGTGGAATCCAAGAAGAGAGGCTTATAGTTGGAAGACATAAACTTAGGACTTGAGAAAAGATGAAGACGAGTTGAAAAACAAGAACCTACTAGAACATATCCAAAGAAAGCTTTTCTTTGATAAGATTACGACTAAAAGACATTTAAAGCTGAAGAGAACTTGCAGTAGCCATCCTTAAAGTCCAGTTCGCAAGTTGGAGAGTGTTGGAAGTTTGACACCAACAATGTTAAGGTGAAGGTTGAACTCAGAGTTACACTACCATATGAAATTGAGAGAGCACTAGTCAAAAGGTTTTAAAACTCGGGATCGGTTAAGGACGATACTGTACCAATACCGATCTGGATTGGATTGGATTGGACTGTATCGTACAGATCTACCCATGTTTTAAAAAAAAAACAGTTTTTATTACGATTTTTCCCTTATACCATACATGTGTATTGGGATTGGAGCAGGATCGGGATCGGTCAAGGCTGATACACTTCAATCTGGTTGATTTTGACCAATCCGATCCGAGTTTTAGAACCATGCCAATTAAAGAAAAGGAGCCTGGAGTTGGAGATAAAGCGGGAGTTATTATAGTGAATAATGATGATAGAGAAGATTAAAATAGAGATTTGCTTGAAGCTCGAAAGGTGGTAGATCAATAGGTAAAATATTCTATTAAAGAGGTCTACATTGAAGAAATTAAAGTAGATAGAACAATACGATAAGAGGTAGTGGTCAAGAAAAATCTACAAAAAAATCTTTAACATTCATGATGTTCTTGTCTTCTTGAAGATGTAGAGTTTGTTCCTCAGTTCTTTGATGAGAAGGCTCCCAAAGTTGACGACTCTATGGAGCATGGATAAGACATTCACGATTGATATTGATTCAGAGGTTGAGAACATTGAGTTTGTCATGCCGCCAAAATTCTTTGAAGAGAAAGCTCTGCACCTCAAAGAATATATTCCCAGCTTCCAAGAGCAGCCAAAATTTTGCTATGGGCTTAAATAGGATATCCACTGCACAAAGTCGATTCCTCAGGTTTCTAAAACTTGAGTTCAAGTTTTTTTTTTTTAGATGGGGAGAATTGATGCTAATCATAGGCTGTGGTAGAAGAAGAATTTTCGGAATTGGATTTGGTTCAATTTTTTTGGTCAAATTGAATGCACAATTTGACAAGTTAGGCCCAAATTTAAGTCCCCAATAGCT
Source organism: Macadamia integrifolia (assembly GCF_013358625.1). NCBI lineage: Eukaryota > Viridiplantae > Streptophyta > Magnoliopsida > Proteales > Proteaceae > Macadamia > Macadamia integrifolia. The sequence continues at coordinate 20,038,206 of NC_056561.1, read as the reverse complement.
TATATGAGTGGTGGGTTAAGTAATTTTGAGTTTTCTATTGTAACATACCATTCTATAAGCCTAAATGGGAGGAACTTTGGGGCCTACAAGAAAATATTCTATTTTATATTTTTTCAATTTTTAATATTAGGAACTTTCTATTTTTAATTTGCTTATGTAAAAAGGAAACTGTTGTTCTCAGGTTGGCATAGAGAGGGGAGGGGTGAATAAGTGTCCCCACAAAAGTTTTCTTTAAAAGCTTTGTCCTTTGATTCAGCTGATTACTGTGATTGGTTGTGTAGTTTGTCAAACGTTTAAAGCAAGATTGACCTGCACTCGCCATCATTATCAATCACATTCAGATCGTATGCAACCCTGCCTTGCTACCACATAGTGGCCAGACCTACCAGGGTATACACACCCACTCTGCCATCACCACACTTTCAAATATCCAAAGAAAAATAGTTACAAGAGAGATGCAATTGTAACGTGGTTTGGCCAAGATGCCTACGTCCATGGAGCACTAGCTTGATCAAGATTCGTATGATGCTCAATACACTTCTCAAGTTTGGCCGCTATAACAACTCAGGAGCACCCACTCCTGCTTCAATTCTTGCTAGGACAAGAGCAAGGGGCACAACCCCAGACCCTAACAGGCTATTACAATTGGAAGTTAGAGATATTAGGGTTAGAGATGAGAGAAAAAGAGAAGAGAGTAAGGAAAAAGGAGAGAAGTTGAGAGGAGAAAGAGATAAAAGAGGGAAAATCGTGGGAGAGCATTTTGCACTTCCCACCTATATTAGGTTCAAACTAATAACTTAGGGAAATTACATAATCCTCCCTAGGGAGGCAAAAGAGAGGAAAAAAAAAATCTTAGGACAACTTAACATAAAAACAATTTCTAAAGTACCATCATTACATAAACGCCAACACTCCCCCTCAAGCTGGAGAATAAATGTCATACATTCCCAACTTGCCTAAGAGAGTACTAAACTAGTGAGGAATGAGTCATTCGGTGAAGATGTCTACCAATTGATCACCTATCTTCACAAAAGATGTCCAAATGTTGCCAGAGTCAATCTTTTCTTTGATGAAATATCGGTTTACTTCAGTGTGCTTTGTTATATCATGTTGCATTGAGTTATGGGCAATGCTTATAATTGCTTTATTCTCACAGTAGAGGTTGTAGTTTCCCATTTCTGGTAACCTAGAACAGCGGCATTAGGAGCCTTGATAGCCCTAGTAATGTACCCTAGCTTCCCTCTGTTCCACAAGAATAGCTTCACAGATTGTGACAAATCCAAATAGTTGGTACTATTTAACTTTAGAAGAGAAATCTGAGTATTGGGATTATAGAGACAATCGAATTGGGATTGCTGTTACGACCCACCCGATGTAGCTTCTGTAAGTTTTGTGAGATTAGACATGATGGAAGGATGCCCTTAAAAGCAACACAAATAAGATCCAAACCAAAAGGGAAACACAAGTCCCCAATATCTTTCTCAGAATTAAAAAAAAAAAAAAAAAAAAAAAAAAAAAGCAAGTTAGTAAACTATGAAAACTTGATAGAAATTCAATAAAACCCACTTCTAACTGTGGAGCTTCATCCCAATAGCATAAACAAGTATCATAGAGTCAAATACATCCATCACAAGCAACCAAATCATATAGTGATAGCCATTGCAGACTAAACAACTCACAGAGAAGAAAAATGGTGATACCTAGCAGCAGGAGGAGAATGAGTTGTGTTCCGACAACACAAACAATCCGGAAAAAAACTTAGGGGGATAGAACAAGGGGCCTTGGGCAACTCTTACAGGCCTAACACATCACCAACAGCTGCTTGAAGCGAGAGAGCAAGAGAGAGAGAGAGAGATCCCAGTTGGCGGTAGTGGTTTAAGCTTCAATTTTCGTGGTTTGAATTTCAATCAGTCCTTGTAGGACTTCAATCTCCCTCCAAGAGTCTTCAACTTACTTTTAGAGCTCCATTAGGTCTTCTTGTTGAATCTTTTTACATAGTATAGCCTCTATTGAACCCCTTTGCTTTCTAGGGTTCCAAGAGAGACCCAAAGAATAGGAAGGATAAAACTTAGTCGACTCTCAAACTCCCTTTGGCTCTGATCCAGGTTGGAAGTTAGAGATATTAGGATTAGAGATGAGGGAGAAGGAGAGAAGAGAGTAGGAAGAAGAAGGAGAGAAGTTGAGAGAAGAAAGAGATAGAAAAGGTCGTGGGAGAGAATTTTGCTCTTCTCACCTATATTAGTTTCAAACTAATAACTTAGGGAAATTATATAATCCTCCCCAGGGAGATAAAAAAGAAAGAAAAAAAAAGGAAAATACATTTTAGGACAACTTAACATAAAAACAGTTCCTAAAGTACCCTCATTACATAATTACAACAATTACTTGAAAGGCTTACAATAATATGAAATTATAATGCAATGCCAATCCTTACAAATCAAGACCTTAGGCATTACACCAATTACAACCTAAGTCACAATCTAGGGATTTGAAAATAATGGATTTCCTCAACCTGTGTAATCACAAGTGGAGAAACGTAGTTGCTGTCCCCCACTGCTGCTTACCCTCTTGAAGACTTGAAAGATAATTAAACATGCTCTTCAATATTCCCAAGCAATCATCACCATCACCCAATCAAGATTTGCGGCATTGGTGGATCTGTTCTATTGCTTTTCTTCTCTCTTTTCTCTCTTAGGGACAGCGCTCTCCTTTTTTTTTTCCTTGCACAGGAAAAAAATTAGCGATTCAAGCCCTAATGACTTATTAAATAAAAAGAAACTCGAGTTTAAAATTCGAACTTTGTAACACTACCAATACGCTGCCACAACACTGTTAATCCATCTAACAAGTTACAAAGCTGATCAGCACGCAGACCACTGCCAATACCATACTGCCATGTAAGCTACCGCATCACCACACATGTATACTACCATATAAACTTCCATTACTGAACTTACCCATCTCCGACTGTCTCAGTGTGATAATGTGTTGACGACAATTACAACACTACACACTCTGTGTATGTGCCCAACAGAAACCTCTCTCACTACAATGGGAAGCTTCCTATTAGTTGCTATATTTTTTTTGTTCCTATTTTCTAGAATTAGGTCACATCAATATAAGCTAGTGTAAGATTTCAAGCTACTGAACGATTTATTGAATGAAGCTTGAGTTTGGCTATGGCTTGCAACTTCTGTGAGATGCTAGGTCAAATCTATCCTCGTCTCTTTTTTTTTTTTCATGTACTTTGATTTGTGTATTTTCAGTTTTATTCCTCAACCTGTTTTTCGATATTATACCAGAGATTTTGCTACTGTCTGATAAGGCTTTGAAGGTGTCTCACTGTTGAAGACAGGGAATAGACATCTCTTAAACTGATATTTTAATCCTGTTTCCTTTCCTACCTTGCACCAGTTCTGTTCTAGTGGTCTATTGCTGCAACTGAAAACCAATCATATTCCTGATTCTGACCATTAGGTGGCAGAGATATTCAGTGGGGTTTTCTCTATTGGTTAGTCTTTGCCTTCAACCAAAACCTGGTCCTGATATGACCAACTGAAGGGAAGAAACTGGTAGTTCATATCTTCTGGAATCACGAGTTTCTATTTTTAAACCATTCCTGTAGCATACTATCCAGCAATTGGATCACCATCACATTTTGGAGTTTTGAACTACTATCTAAGGCCCTTTATTGGGTGTCATCAGATTTCTTGATCTTGAGATGTTGAATTTCTTATTCTGGTTCCTCTGATGTCCATTTATTCTGCCTGTGGGAGGATTCTAAAATCTGCAGTTACGCTAAGTTAGAATCCATTACTTGCATAGGGTTTATATATCACTGATGAATTTTTAGGGTTTATATATCACTGATTTATTTTTAGTGCTCCATATATATTTGCTATTTTATACTAGTGTAATCCATGGCTTATGTGTTCTTTGGTTTCTATGGTTGTCAGTCTGCAGGATTGGTTTGTTGCAAATGTCGCTGTAGAGAACCTGTGGATCTTCTCATTAGCTGTTATATATGCCAGAGTAGATGGATTCATTCCTACTGCCTGGACCCTCCTTTGGATCCGTGGGAATGCCTTCACTGCAGGGATCTCCGAACACTGTACTATAACATGCGCTAGTTTGCTAAACATTTACATTAATCTGTTAGATCCCTAGTAGAATTTGGCTTTCACCAATTGGATTTTTAATTTGGTGTGTATGATATTTCAATATAGAAGCTTTTCTGCAGATAATCAGGCGTAAGGTTGTTTACTCCGTACTTAGATTAAAATGTTGGATAATGACTTTAATCTCTCTCCTCAGATTAATGTTGGACACTGTCTTTACTCTGTTTTGTTTCATCATAGACAACAATGATGCCATCAAGAATATGGGTATCTATAAATTTTGCTAGGTGGGTTCATGCAAGGTTGCCAAGGCTTCTTAGTAGGTGTAACAAAAGTAAATTTTAGGTGTTGGATTTCGTAGTTCATGGTATCGTAAAACATTCAAGATGTCACCTTTTCTATTTATGGCACAGTGAAAGTCCAACAGCAACAAATTGAATCAGTATTAGTTTGTCAATGGTTGCAACTTAGATGGAGGGTTAGGTAGTCATTAAAAAGTGACCAAATTCAACCTCAACAACACATCAATGTTGAAGTCAAGATTTTCTAAAATCTTAGTCATAGAGGTCTTTTGATCATGAAGTTTGAATATGTGATATCCTCGATTTAACTTCACTAAATCTTGTTTTGTTCTTCATTTTCCTTGGATAGGAATTGGAAATTGAATGAAACCAAAAAAAAAAAATTGTACCAATCCACTATGATGAGCAATGATTAAAATGAACTTATCAAATTTATGTTGCAATTAAAAAGTGAGAAATATAAGTGCAATTGGAACAAATTTGCCTATCAAATTTTAAACGCTATTGTAGTATTAAACATTAGAAAAAGAACATTGTAGTCTGGCGTAGGAAATGCCTTGACTGATCTAGGTGCAAAATGATTGTGCTGTCCCTTCCCGCTGTTCACAATGGCAAGAACTTGTAAGATAGTATGACTTAATTCCACTCATATAGCTTTCCCTTATAAGAGTTGCTAGTGCACTTGGTTGGTGCCTTGCCAGGTATTGTGCAAGCTCTAATTAATGACCTCGGTTTGACTAGTCCCATATGTCACGTTCACAGTTTTAAGTATGGGCTGATTCATATTGGTATCGGCCCAATGCCTGGCCTTTGATTGATATGATATAAATATACTGTTTCAGAAGGGAAAAAAAAAAGTGTTTTGATATTGTATCAGAACAAAACACTCTGAAACTAGGGATGTCAATCGATACAGTTTTCGATATTTGATTTGGTTTTGGTATGGTATCAAAACTTAATATTAGATACCGTCATACCGATACCATACCATATCATACCATACTGTTCACATTTTCAAGTTTGCAATACCGATAGCGGACCGACTCGGTATGGTTTTGGTATACAAACGGTTTTAATTTAACTCACTTTAAATGGGTTCTATCCCCACACACCCCCCCCAAAAAAAAAGAAAAAAAATTTAGGTTTCTTCGTTTCTGAATTCTGGTTTTGAGTTTTTGATGTTTTGGGCCTTTTCGCTTCTACCAAAAAAAAAAAAAAAGTTTTGACGTTTTGGCAGTTTCTCAAGAACTGTTGGTATTCGGTCCGGTTCGTATATTGAATGGTTAATACCAATACCAAATTGAACCGAAAAAAATAATGTTTTCCCATACCAAAACCGTGGTGAAATTCCTTCGGTTCAATTCGGTATGGTTTTAAATGGTCGATTTTGATTTCGGTATCAAATTGACACCCTTACCTGAAATGGTTGATACCAACTATTGATACCAATGTTGATACTGTGAATTACATCCATTGACGTTGGTCTGGTAGACCGAATAAGAAAATTAGTTTATCTATAGTTTTAAATCTCATATATTTTTGGGGAAATAGTTTCTGTGGGAGGGTGGGAATGTGGTACCGATGCCCAGACACATGGTGGGGTAGAATGACCACCCTACCTGGTATGTTCAGAAATTAAGTTCCTTAGATAGGAATGTTGGTTGCCCTTTTTCCTACCGCCCTGAGCTATGGCATTGCTGTGAACACTGCTCAAAGAGGATCACAAGAAGATATGGTAAGAAATTTAAGGTTCTGGAAAATTAGTCATGCCTTTATTCACAATAACTGAGCATAAATACCAGTCCAACTTCAACGGGAATAAACCCCATATCCCTACAAAATAGCAATTTCAACGTCTTTAACGGAAAGAAACCCCCATCCCTACAAAGTAGCAATTCCCCACAAGGTAGGGATTACAACGTCTTCCTTATTCATACTAACCACAAGACCAGGACTCTTGCTAACAACTACCCACCTTGAGATATCCTATGACGGCACGACTCAACTTCTATAACGGGAAAAAAATACATATCATTCCCCTTCCCTAAGACGATCCTCGTCCACAAGATCGATTTCAGGAAATTTATGTTCTATCCACTTCAAACGTTCCCAAGTAGCATCATTCTCCGAGCACCCTGCCATTGAACTAATACATCCACGTCTGCAACATTGCCACGTTTAACCAACCTTCTCCCTGAATGGTAATCCTTTCACTTGGTCCAACAAGCAAAAACCACCAAATTTAATCAAAGAATCCATCGATAAAGCTTTTGCTTCATTCTCTTGGCTAAACCTATTTCCCTCTCCCTCCTTAACAAAGCTCTCATCTGTTGGCTCTGACCATAATGCTTTAATCCTTCATACCACCCCTTCTCAACCTAGATATCGTAAGTTATTTCATTTTCAGGATGCTTGGGTATCTGACCCTGATTTTCTCCCATTATGTATGAGATCATGGAATAATTTGGCTAATGACAATCTTATGGTCAAACTTGTGTGTTTCAGTCGAATCCTATCCCATTGGAATCGCTCCACGTTTGGCCATATTGATAATTTGAAACACTCTCTGTTCCAGTCCCACCTTACTTTAAATGATCACTCTTCTCCACCTTCGGATGAAATTGCCAATATTTCCTCTAAACTCCAATGGATCCTTGAGGCTGAGGAAAAATTCTGGTTCCAAAAATCCAGACACTTTTATGTGTCACAAGGAGACCGGAATACAAGATACTACCATACTGTGTCTAAGGTTAACTGCAGAAATCATAGTATTGATGCCATCCTTTCTAGCTCTGGTACTTTCATCACTAACCCTAAAGATATTGCAAAAGAATTTGCCACTTACCTATCCTCTCTTTTTACCACGTCCAATCCCCTTGATCCATCATTTATTGAGTGTCTCTTCCCACGCATCATTACCAATCTTGAAGTTGATTTCCTCACTAGAATACCAGCGTTTGATGAAATTCGCAATGCTGTATTCTCCATTGATGCTTATAAGGCCCTTGGTTCTGATGGTTTCTAAGCTGTTTTCTACCAAAAATTCTTGGACCTTGTTAATGTGGATGTTTGTAACTTCATCACTAATTTTTTTCAAGACACCTCTCTTCCCTATGGTGTTAACCATACCCTGGTTTGTCTTATCCCTAAAAAAGAATATGCCTCTCTTGTTGAGGAATTCAGACCTATTAGCCTCTGCAATACTTCTTATAAGATCATTACTAAAATTTTGGCAGGAAGGCTAAAGAGAGTACTCCCCAAGGTTATTTCCCCATTCCAATCGGCTTTTGTCCCGGTCAGACAAATTACTGATAACATTATCATTGCCTAGGAGATTTTTCATTTTCTCAGACACACCAAAGGTAAAACTGTGTATGTTGCCATTAAGCTTGACATGGCCAAAGCTTATGATAAACTTAAATGGGGCTTTCTCCGTGCTCTTTTTGGCTTCCTTGGGTTTGGTGAGAAATGGAGAGATATGATCAGTTATCTTATTAGTTCCTCAACTTTTTCTATCAATCTTAAAGGTATTGCTTTTGATTTTTTTGAGCCCTCCCGGGGGATTAGATAAGGATGTCCCCTAAGTCCTTTTTTATTCATTGTGGCTATGGAGGCCTTGTCAAGACTCCTATCCACCTATAGGGACATCAAAATGTTCAAAGGTATCAAGGTGGCACGACGTTCATTTAAGATTTCACACTTGTTCTTTGTTGATGACACATTCATTTTTTATTGTGCCACCCCTGAGGATGTATCTACCATTAAATGCATTCTTGACATTTTTTTGGATTTGTCTGGTCTTACCATTAATTGTGGGAAGAGTGGTTTAGCTTTCAACTCCAATGTGGAACCCTCGAGGAAATTGGCTCTTTTCACCATCCTGGACATCCAAGAAATGAATAATGAATCTACATACCTTAGCACTAATTTATTCCCTACTAGAACCAGGGGTACCAGATTTAACCACATTGTTCAAAGAGTTAACAAAAAGTTGGCTATGTGGAAATCTAACCTTCTTTCTTTTGCAGGAAGGACGGTCCTCATCCAGCTTGTTCTTTCAGCTACACCGTCTTACCTCATGTCTTGTTTTAAATTTTCTAAGGCCACTTGCAAAAAATTGGATTCCATATATCTTCACTTTTGGAATGGAGACATAAATCAGACAAAAAAATCACACCTTATTGCGTGGAATAAAATTTGCTCTCCAAAACAGGAAGGTGGTCTAGGACTAAGAACTTCTGAAAATCAAAACAAATCCCTCTTGTTGAAGCTCGGATGGCAACTTATTTATGAGGATAATGCACTTTGGGCAAAGATTTTAATGCACAAATAATTCCCTAACAGGTCTGTTTTTAATCCTATCACTCTGAAAAAAAGAGGTTCTCCTACTTGGAACAGTATTGTAAGTATTCTTCCTATCCTCAAGAAAATGGTGTATGTGAAAATTGGGAATGGAAACAAAACTAGGTTTTGGACTGACCCATGGGCCCCTTCCATACCCAACTTTTGCCTTCCTAATTTCAATATTGCTTCCCCCTTGAATTCACTTCCATGTGGGTTAGTGATGTTGTTTTAGGTAATGAATGGAATGCTAGTTTGCTTTCAACCATGATTCCTATACCTCTCACCATAAAAATTTTGCAAATTTCTATTTCCTCAGACAATGATAGATGGTGGTGTCATCTCTCTAAAAAAAGGACCCTTACCACCAAAATAGCTTCCAAGTTTTTAACATATGGTAATTATACTAATTTAGTTGGACCAAATAACAGATGTACGTGCTTGTCACTTTGCTCACGCTGGTGGCGCTTCTTCTGGAAACTCAATGTTCACCCAAAATTTAAGATATTTTTCTAGAGAGTTGCTCTTGGTGGGATCCCTATCAAAGACATCTTGGGAAAATGGATGGATGTTGATCTAACGTGTGGACTTTGCCAAACTCACCATGAATCTGTCTGGCAAACCTTCCTTTCATGTGAATTTTCTATGAGAATCTGGGCGGTTGGCCCATTGGGTTTGAGAACAAAAAATTTCTGCGCTTCATCTTTGAACTCTCTTATACTGTCATTTTTTAATTCTAATATTATACCTGCAGATGATCTGAATAGCTTCTTTACTATTTTTAGTATAACCTGCTATTTCCTATGGATACATAGAAATAAAGTCATTTTTGCTCATGAAAAACTTAACCCTTTTTCTATTCTCAACCCCATCAATCAATGGACCGACCATTATTGTCAAACTACTAAGAACCAGGTGACTTCTCTCCAACCAACAGTTCCTGAAATAATTTGTTTTCCTACTTTGCACAATCCCATACTTGTATGTTCAGCCACCACTAATACTAATAAAACTATCTCTGCCTAGGCTACTTGTATTATTAATAATGGAAGATGTATCTCATTATTTGCTGATTACATGATGACAGGAAAAATGTTTGAAGCCAGTGCTAGAGGATTTCTATATGGGTTGAAACGAGCATGCAATGATGGGTGGAATATAGGGGAGGTATAGAGCGATTCAGAGGTTTGTACCTCATAATTCCGGATACACTATGACAACATGGCCTTAGAGTGGTCTCTCTTTTTCTCGATGTTCATAATTTTGTATCTATACTAGCCTACATGCTCAGGCCTACAAATGAAGTAGTCATCCTCATGCGACTTATTGCTACTAATATCATTAACAAACTCTTACATATAGACATTACTAATAAGAACATTGATGTTCTTAGTTATATATGTAATTATTGAATTTTCTTTTCTTCTTAAAAAAAAAAAAAAAAAAAAAAAAATTCAGGATAAGGCTGAATAGTGCCATCTTCATTTAAAGGAGGTAACGTAGAACTAGGCTGAATTGAATCTCTTAAGTTCTTTTTCAGCTGAGACACATGAAAGACTAGGTGAACCTTGCAGCCAACAGGCAATTCTAGCTTATAGGCAACTGATCCTATTTTCTGGATAACCTTATATGGCCCATTGTACCTTGCCGCCAACTTCATGGATCTTCGTACATACATGGACATTTGACGATAAGGCTGCAATCGAAGATTTACCAAGTCTCCCACTTCAAAAGACCTCTCTGATCTATGTTTGTCTATGAAATTTTTCATTCTGCCCTGAGTTGATCGCAGATTCTCCTTAAGGAACTGGAGATTTGTGTCTCTGTCCTTCAATTCTTCCTCAACAACTTGGACTTTGGTGAACCGAGGAATGTAAGATAATAATGAAGGTGGTGCCACTCCATAGAGACATTCATAAGGAAACATCTTAATAGTAGAGTGGTGACTTGTGTTATACCACCATTCTGCTAGTGGAAGCCACTTCACCCAACTCTTTGGTTGAGATCCTACAAAGCGTCTCAAATAATTTTTAGGCATCAGTTCAGTACTTCTGTTTGACCATTGGACTGAGGATGATAGGCTGAATTCATGTGCAATTGGCTTCCCTGCAGCTTGAAAAACTCTCTCCAAAAGGTACTTGTAAAAATTGGATCCCTATCTGAAACAATAGAATTGGGCATACCATGTAATTTGAAAATATTATCAAAGAATACCTTTGCTATTGACTGGGCCGTATATGGATGTGAAATGTGAATAAAATGTTGATATTTAAAAAGACGAGCAACCACTACCATAATGGTAGATTTTGCAAAAGAAATAGGCAAACCTTCAACAAAATCCAAAGAGATATCAAGCCATACCTTATCCGGAATAGGAAGGGATTGCAACAGTCTCGGGGTTTGTACAATCTCACTTTTCACTTATTAACAGGTGTCACATTCTTGTACCCAATGTCGGATTTCCTTCCTCATTCCTTGCCAATAAAAATTAGTGGTAACCCTCCTCAACGTATTATGGAAACCGGAATGTCCAGATGATGGTATGGCATGAGTTTCGAAGAAAATGTCCATCCTTAAAGAAGACGAGGGACCCACCATTATTCTACCTTTCCTCAAAAGCAATCCATCCCATATCTTATATTTAGGGGGATTAAGTGACCCAGTGGCTTTCGTTTAATATCTTGACGAAAAGGATCTAAATCAGCTTCTTGTCTACCCTATCCACCCATGTGGGCATAGGATTTGAAATTGTAAAAAATTCACCTCTAGCAGCACGAGAGAGAGAATCAGCAGCACGGTTTTCGAAGCCTCTTTTGTATTCAATCATAATCATATCCCCATAATTTTGACAATCATTTCTGTTGTGTTGTGAGGGTGTAAATTCTTGGGAAAATTACATGATTACTTACTTCTGGGTTTCACTTAATAAAATTATCCATCAAAAGTTTTAATTAACAAAAATATTTAAAATTAGATTTTTCTTTATAAAATTACCCACTTAAAGTTTAAGTTAACAAAAAGGCAAAATGGTCACGCTACGTGCAGAAAAATAGGAATGTGAAATGTTCGGAGTCGGTGAATATTCATGTAAGTGATAGGAATGTGAAATGTTTGGAGTCGGTGAATATTTATGTAAGTGATATGATTGACACTTGTTAAATATGTTAATCCTGCTAACAGAGTTGTAACTGTTTACAACTCTATTTAATATTATTAATATTAAATAATAATAATAATAAATCCCAATATAAGTGGACTTCTCCTTTGATTCCGCTTAGAAATCTCGATCCTCTCTCTCTCCTTGCTTCTTCTTCAAGGCTGTTCCTTCTTTTTTCTTCCTTTTTCAGTGCTCTCTAGTCTAGTTGAAGTTTTGTATGCCAATCTCACTGAAGATTTGTATCCATGGTTGTCCTCTACCATACATGCAAGCTTTATTGTCCAAATCCCTTCCCTGATGATTAATATGTAAACATGGTATTTGGATATGTGTGGCTAAATCTCTCATATGAATCAATGCCTGAAAATAGTTATGTTGATTTTTTTCTTATCTCATTCTATTTTGAGAGAAAGAGAGAGAGATGATGATGATGGCGGTTGTAAAAAGAAGGAACGACATTGAAGAATAAGCAAGGAGAGAGAGAGAGAGAGAATTGAGATTTCCCAGGAAAATCGAAGGAGGAGTCCTCTTATATTGGAATTATTTATTTATTTATTTAAAAAAAATATTAGACAAGTTAAGTAACCACGTCCGTCATCTCTCAACCCTAAAAACTAGGAATCCGTTACAATATAAAAAACTAATAGATGGTTTAGATTAATCTAATATTAAATGGACGGTTAATATTAAAAGAAAGTAAAAATAAGATTGCAATACGTACGTCTTGCTACCACTCACCCTAACAAAAATACCTAAAATTGAGTTTTGGTTTACAAAACTACTCACTCAAAGTTTTAGCCATAAAAAAATACATGATTATATGTGGAAGATGAAGAATCACTATTTTGGGTAGTTTTTTAAGCCCAAACCTTATTTTGGGTATTTTTGTTAACTAAAACTTTGGGTGGGTAGTTTTGTAAACTCAAACCTAATTTTGGGTATTTTTGTTAATCAAAAATTTTTGTGGGTAATTTTATAAAGGAAAACCCAAAAATGGGTAATCATGTAATTTTCCCTAAATTCTTTGCTCTAGAAGGTGCTTGAGACTGTGTTGATCCGTGTGGATGATAACTGACGCCCCATCAAATATGGCTTCCATTTCTTAACGGCAATGATAATGGCAACCAATTCCTTCTCGTAAGTGGAGAGACAAAGTTTACGCCCATGGAGTGCTTGGCTGAAATAAGCAATTGGGTGGCCTTGTTGCATCAAGACCGCTCCAACCCCGGTCCCACATGCATCACATTCTATTACAAAGGGGAAAGAAAAGTTTGGCAAGGTTAGCACGAGTGCTCTTGTCATTGCATCCAAGTTTGTGAAGGCTTGATTTGCTTATGAATTCCAACCCCAAGAATTCTTCTTCAAGAGGGACGTAAGAGGGGCTGCAATTTTTCCATACCCTTCACCAAACTTTCTGTAATATCCCGTCAATCCAAGGAAGCCCCTAAGAGATTTCTCTGAAGTTGGAATGGGCCACTCCACCATGCACCGAATTTTTTGGTGATCCATAGCAACACCTGCTTCTGAAATAACATGCCCCAAATAGTGAACCATCTTGCTGCCAAAAACACATTTGGATTTTTTTGCATAAAGTTGGTGACTCTTCAAGACTTCCAACACTGTCCTCAAGTGCTGCAAATGCTCAGAGAAATTTTTTCTATATACAAGGATGTCATCAAAGAAAACCAATACAAATTAACACCAATAATTTCTGAATATATTGTTCATTAAGCTCTGAAAGGTTGATGGTGCATTCATTAACCCAAAAAGCATCGCTAAGAATTCGTAGTGAACTTCATGGGTTCGAAAAGCAGTTATAGGAATATCCCCATCATTCACCCTGATTTGATGATATCCAGACCTTAAATCCAACTTAGAGAAAAATTTTTCCCCATGTAATTCATCTAATAATTTGTCTATAATAGGGATAGGGAACTTATCTTTAATCGTCACTTTATTCAAAGCTCTATAATCCATGCACATCCGCCGTGATCTATCATGCTTCCGAACTAGAAAAACCGAAGAGGAAAATGGGGACTTGCTCGGCCTAATAACCACTGAAGATACAATTCATTCACACTTTTCTCAATTTCTGATTTCTGAAAATAGGGGTACCTGTAAGGCTGTACGGACACTGGCTGAGCTCCTTCAACAAGAGGTATTTGATGATCTTGAAATCTTGCAGGAGAAAGGCCCTTCGGTTCCGCAAAATATCTAGGAAGTCATCTAAATTTTTTTGAATGCGTTGTGATTCCTCGACCGGCTCTGATGTAACCTCCATACTAAACATATGTAACATGTAAGCCTTTCCCGTTCCCATAATCTGCTTAGACATTTTATCAGGCCCAACTACCTCTGATGGAGAATAGGTAATACCCTTGAGAGTATATTCTCTTTCTTGATTTTTAAATTGCATGGACAAGGAAGAGAAATCCTATAAGATGGGCCCAAGAGTGTATAACCATGCCAGCTCCTAACACTGCATCACAACCTCCAAGACACAATAAATAAAAATCAGCTTTGATTGGAACACCTTGTGCTTGAAGTTGAAGATCTTTCCATCAACCCTTTCCCTTCAATCTCTCCTCATTAGCCACCATAACCTCAAAAACAACATCTGAATGAATAGAAACGTGGGCTTTCCGTATGATCATTGGGTCTATGAAATTATGGGTTGACTCACTATCTATCAATATAGTAAGTTGACAATGGCTGATGGATCCAACAATTCTCATAGTTTGTGGTGCTCTCAACCTAGCAATAGCATGTAAAGATATTTCAGGTGCTTCCTCCATGTTGCTGAAATCCTTGGTTCCCATATTAGGCTCGACATCATCATCTCAAGCTGCCTCCTCATCCTCCATCAACCTTTCCAACCCTTCCACCCAAAAGAGTTTTTGAGTTTTGCATCGGTGATTGGCAGTGTATCTTTCATCACAATGATAGCATAAGCCTTTCTCCCTCCGTTCGAGGGTTTCGGCAGGAGCGAGTCGCTTGACGATTGGCATTGTACCAGAGTGTTGACTTGGTTGAGGTCGGGACAACATACTTGGTCGCATCACTCGACGACGAATCTTGTCTTCCTCCTCTTGGAGCGTAGCTAAGTTGAAGGCTTCAGGTAATGTTGTCGGCTTCATCTTCTGAACACCAACTCGCGACTCCTCCTTGAGACCACTGACGAAGACATCAACTAGATAAGGTTCAGACAACCCTTTAACCTTGTTGGACAGAGCCTGAAATTCCTTTTGAAATTCCAGGACCGTAGAGACTTGGCAGAGTTTAGACAGACTACCTGCGTAATTCTCAGTATGAGCAGGTCCAAAACGAGCATCTAGTGCTTCAACAAATTCTTCCCACGTCACATTTGATTTATATTCTGTGTACCATTGATACCATTCAAGGGCGTCTCCTTCCATATTAAGAGCAGCCACTATTAGCCATTGCTCCATTGGTACCTGATGATACATGAAGTAATGCTTGGCCTTCAAGATCCAACTGTTCGGTTGTGTTCCATTGAAGCGTGGAAAACCCAAACGCATGGATCTCGTTTGGATGCCTCCATATGTTCCAAAGGACTGACCATTTGCCCCTGATGCGCTGCTACCACTCGGTACGCTACCCTGGGCTTGAGAGCATCTAGTAGCCCCATTAGGCTACAGTTCGGTCAACTTCGCCAAAATTTCTTCTAACCTCGCATCATGCCTTGCCGAAGCAATGTTCAATTGTTCGTTAGCAGCTTTGAGTTTCCGCATTCGGTCATCCATCTGGGACAGTCTCGTTCCCTCTGCCATAGGATCGTCACGCTCTGATACCAGAATGGTTTGTTTAGAAATTAAGTTCCTCAGATAGGAACGTTGGTTACCCTTTTTCCTGCGACACTGCTCAAAGAGGATCACAAGAAGATAATGATAAGAAACCCCCCATCCCTACAAAGTAGCAATTCCCTATAAGGTAGGGATCACAATGTCTTCCTTATTCATACTAACCACAAGACCAGGATCCTATGACGGCACAACTCAACTCTTACAACAGAAAAAAAACGCATATCACTACCCCCATGAAATGCAATAATGACACCCCCATTAGATGCTTCGGTGCCCACTCCCATTGACCTTGCACATGTAGAGGTCACGTTCCTCATGGTGGGACAAAATGACTGCCCCCGACCCCATGAAATGAGATAATGACACCCACCTGATGCTTCCGTGCTCATTCCCAAACTCCCATTGACCTGTGTGTGTAGAAGCCACGCTCTCCCACATGAAACAATTCTCCATATTTCTTTTTTTTGGTAAAGTAATTTTAGATATCAATTGAGGGGCAATCGTAATAGATGAAAATTCAGAGTAACAGAAACAACAAACAGTTGGCAATTGGAATCACACCTGACACCTTAAAAAAAAAAAAAAAAAAACAGTTTGAAATCAGAGGGGAGTAGGGGAGATATAGGCCCATACATGGAATGACTATAACTGCCACCGCATTTTCCTGCATTACTGTGTTTCTGTTTTTCTGCCTCGCTCCCTGTTCTGTTTTTCTGCCTCTCTCTCTCTCTCTCTCTCTCTCTCTCTCTCTCTGAAAATCAAACACGGTTTCTGTCATCTCTACCACAGAAACCCTGTTCAATTGAGAGAATCAGAGAGAAACTGTCGTGTTCAATTGATCTAGAGAGAGAAAGAGAGAATCGATTTGATACTGGGTAGATACAGATACAGAGATACAGGGATACAGACAAAGAAATCATAAAATGTTAAGGGTGAGCAACAGTCTGATAGCCCTCCTAAACTTGTTGGGCCTAGTAGCATCAATCCCAGTCCTGACCATATCATTGTGGTTGAGAAAGCATGCAATTAACGAATGCGAGAGAACCTTGGGAGTCCCACTCATGGTGTTAGGAATAATTCTGTTTTTCTTATCTTTGGTCGGATTGATCGGTTCTTGTTGCAGAGTTTCATCTCTTCTATGGCTTTACCTATTCCTCACGTTTCTCATTATCTTGAGCCTCTTCGTTTTCTCCTTTTTCGCCATCGCCGTCACCAGCAAAGGCGCTGGCAAAGCTGTGCCGGGCACAGGAATCAAGGATCACAAGCTCGGAGATTACTCCAAGTGGTTGCAGGAAAACGTCGTTGATGGACATAGTTGGGTTAAGATCAAGAGTTGCTTAATTCAAGCTCAGGTTTGCGGGAGTCTTAGGAATGATCATCTTCGCAAGGCTTCTGTGCTCTACCGGATGAGCCTGTCTCCTCTCGAGGTTTCTCTCTCTCTCTTTCTCTCTCTCAACTTTATAAAATCAAAACCATTGTTAATTTTGAAATACTATGGTTAATTCTGGGTCATTTCAAAACTTAATTTGTGCAAACAAAAT
This sequence comes from Macadamia integrifolia, assembly GCF_013358625.1. Classification (NCBI taxonomy): domain Eukaryota; kingdom Viridiplantae; phylum Streptophyta; class Magnoliopsida; order Proteales; family Proteaceae; genus Macadamia; species Macadamia integrifolia. The sequence continues at coordinate 20,020,923 of NC_056561.1, read as the reverse complement.
AAAGGATAAAAAATTTAAATTTTTATAATCCATCTCAACAACATTGTGTACATAATGATTTAGGTAAACCTATATGACTCACATGTTCCACAAACACATTAGGTTAAAGCTCCATTGTGAAAGGGTTGACAATTATTTCTTTAGCAACAATGTGTTTTAAACATCTTCTTTAACATCAAAGCTTAATCTCTATGTATCTACACCAACTCACAAAGCATGTATTGTTAGAGAACTTACTGCATTGTAGTTACTTTTAATTTGTTATGAGCCCAGTGGATTCAATAAGTTTTTGTCAATAACCACGGCCACTGAATAGAGACATTAAGTTGAAAGCCTATACAAAATGAGCACCCAGGAAAAAAGGTCATATCTAGATGATGAAGAAACCATTAGACTTAATAACTTGGCTTGAGAGATTGTCTCATAGCATGTCATTATCTCTGCTTCCATAGTTTATGAAACAACATTTTGTTGCTTCACACCTTTCTAGGATACTATATCTTTACTTTCAACATAGTTTGAATCTAATTATCTAGTTGGCTTCAAATAACCAATCGTCGATATGTCAACATGTGATCTTTAGAACCTTACAAAATATCTTAGAACTTTCTTCATTGGCTTCCAATGTGGCATACTAAGATTCTTCTGGAATCTCCCTAAAACTCCCACTGTGAAAGTGATGTCAAGCCTTGTACAAATTTGTGCATACCTCAAACTGCATACTTAGATGCATATGGAATACTTTGCATTTATTGCTTGTCTAAAACAGTTGTTAGATATCATTCCATATTAAGTCTGCCACCCTTAAAAATTGGTACTACATTCGATGAACAATGCTTTATCTTGAAACGTCCCAAAATATTTTTGATATATCTTCTTTGGCCGAAGGTCTTGTTAGACTTGTTCCGGTGAATTTCTATGCCTAAAACATAGAAAGCTTCACTATTATTCTTCGTATCAAATTTATATGCCAAGAAGTTTTTTGTCTTATGCACCAATTATAGATTATTGGTTGCCAAGAGAATGTCATCCACATATAGTGTCAAAATGAAGAAACGATTTTCCTTGGTCTTTATGCGATATATTGATCAACATGATTCTCCATAAAACTGAAGGAAGTAATCGTGGAGCCTAACTTTAGGTACCACCTCCAAGAGGTCTATTTTCATTTCATATATAGATCTTTTGAGCCTAAAGATCAAATGATTTCCTTTGTTCAATGAAAAACCTTCTGGTTCTTCCATATATACCTCTTCCATAAGATCATTTAGGAATTCTATTTTAACATCCATCTGATGTAGCTCAAGATCAAAATGAGCTACAAAAGTCACGACAAGGAAATCACTTCCATTAGGACCAATCAATCCCGCCATCACTGCCACAACATTGTAAAGTCTTCTCACTGATTAGAGAGTTCTCTCAATTGAAACTCAAAATAAAGGAGTATTCTGACTTCTCGAATGTCTCTTAGTAGGATAGATGTTTTACGCAGAACAACTACCAAACTGACTGAAGCCAGGACTCCTTTTAAAACTTAATATAACCGCAGTTACATGCCATCTCCCTTGCTACGTTGATGTAGCAATTGGACTATTTAGCTTCAACAACTAAAAGCAGAATACAATAACATTCTAGTTAAATTTTGAAATAATGAGATAAATGTTGCATGGCAAAAGAATGGCAAGAGTTTATCACCTCTGCTACCACCTCACACAATTTACCATTATTTTGTTCTCCTGCCAATGAACTCTTTGGGTACTAGTTTAATTAAACATGGTAGGGTCATGGTCTCTTCTATGATCCCATAAACACAATAGTTCTCATGGGTGATTGTTCATGAAACACCCTTATAGATAAATTAATTAAAGAGTGGTGCAACAAGGGAACCATTGTACTAGGGTCTGTACCAATAGTTTAGGGTTAATTTTCTATTGTTATATATTGTTTTGTATTCATATTGATGTATGATACCTCTGTCTTGGATTAACAAAACTATTTTCATACAGAACCACTCATAGAAAATATATAGATTTTCAGATCTTGAATGCTGGCTACACCTTTGATGCTTCCTTCCCACACATTATAGTATTCTGATGTGTTTGGCTTTTGCTGATCACAATCATAATCTTAATTCAATGGTAGTCATGAGATAGGTCAAGCAATATGCTTCAACATCCAAAACAATTTGAGTCTAATCTCCCAGTGATGGCCCCTGATGAACTGCATCGATGTCGTTGCTTTCTTCACTTGGAAATCAAATATTTGCACTGATGTATGGGATAAAAATCTTTGTTTCTGCTATATCAGGATATTTTGGTTAAATATCAGTACCTTGTATTTTGAACCACCTGCTTTTACTTCTTCAATGTAAATAATCATATCTCAAGATATATGTAAGTACATATATTTTTTCATTGCATAATTAACTTACTACTACTGATCTTTCATTTTTCAGTCTGGTTGCTGCAAGCCCCCTATTGCCTGTGGTTTCATATACAAGAATGCAACCTTCTGGGTGCCCCCAAAATCAGGCCCAGCTGTACCAGATGATGATTGCACAACATGGAGCAACAACCAACAAATACTTTGCATCGACTGCAAGTCATGCAAAGCAGGGGTTCTGGCCAGTTTGAAGAATGACTGGAGAAAGTTGGCCATCCTCAATATCTGTGTCATGATTTTTCTTCTTATTGTGTACTCGGTCGGTCAATGTGCTCTGAAGAACATCACAGAAGATGGTTATAAGAGATACAGACCCTTCCAGTGAAGTGATCCCAAGTTCCAAGGAAAGGAACCTAAAATTGATTCTTTGTTAGTACTAAGGAAGAGCCCTTCCTCTTAGTAGGGAATGGCTATGGATTGACATGACTTTTCACGGACACTCCATTTGTGATGCGGTTGGAAAGCTTACCTTTTGTGCCACCATCAACCACCTTTAGATGGATGTCCAACTCTCGTTCTTTCAAAAGGATTTGGAAGACTATCTTCTTTGATGTCTCCACCAAAATTGCAGCTCTCCTACACCGCTCGGTTCTTGACTCCCCTAGGAACAGACTTATTTGTTACTTCCTGGAACCTCTCTTCAGTCATTCTCCTCCCCCCCACCCCCTTAGGTCTTATATCCAGTAGGTGTAGTTAGGATGTAAACGGATTGGATATAGATCGAATTCGGATCAGATACGGATCAAATTTGGATCGGATGTGTTCGGATACGAATATATCTGGTCGGATACGGATACCCCTAAACGAATTCGAATCGAATTCATATTTTCAACTATCTGTTTGCTCTCTGACCTGTATAATTCAAACCTTCTTCCCTCTAATGAATATAATTTGCTCTTAATTCATCTTTCTAGGTTGTTTTAACTCTTTTCCTCATTCTCTAAAACCTGTTTAAACTTCAAGAACTCTCAAAATCATTAACTGATTATTTAATCGGAACCTGTTTAAACTTCAAGAACCGTGTAATTCCCCCCTTCTTGGCTGGGTGATTCTCCCTTGTCTGGCCTTGTGCCGCCCCACTCTTTCCCCTTGTATATTTTTTTCTCTTTGGGTTTATATATTATTATTCATAAAAAAAAAAAAAAAAAAATTGTTTAAATTGTGTGCTATTTATATTTTTTGACACGGATTGACCTGACTAACTTTTGCTGACAAGGCAACTCAACCTTTGGTTTTCTTTCTTCTTTTTTGGTGGTTTTCTCGTTACAAATTTAAAAACTGATCATGCTAGTTCATGAATGTTGATCGCATGCAAATGTTTCTAACATGTCTCAAGAACTCGAAACTCCTCCTCCTTCGCCGCCTTTGCCACAACTTTCTGATAGAGTTCTGATAACAATATGTACAAAAATGCCCCTCCTCACCAAGTCGACAAGTAATTTCACAACACAATTGTGCTAAATATCTCCTCTAGCCTTGACAAGTAAATAATACTTCGTTGCATCTCCAAACTTTATGTTGTTGACCCCATATGTTTCATCGCAGTCTATATCGACTCTACTCCTAACCAAACACCTTAATTAAAGTTTCTTTCATAAGTTTTTTTCATTTAATTTTACTTCATTTTACTGAAGATTTTGTTTTCCAACACTTCTGAACCAAATGAGGCCTAAATGTCATCCAACCGAGATGATTTATGGCACAAGCAATCAGAACAAAGACATATTCCTCAAAAAATGGTCAATTTGACCTAGCTCTTGACATCATTTATTGAGTCAAAAACACTGGCAAGGTTTTTCACTTGAGAAAGGTACATGCAAGAAACATGAAGAAATAGACAAAAAGAGAAGTGAGCAGTTCGAGCGTCCAAGTTGGCTGTAGAAGAACAGAAGGCACCACAGGAACTAGGAAAGAACCACATATCCACCCACCCACAAGAGCTCCAAATCTGTAATCAATTGATAATTACAATCAGTTGATAAACAAATGCTGATACAATACGTGCAGATCTGCAATTTTCAAAATCAGTTTTACCATGGTTATGAACTCACCCGAGAATGAAAGCCCTGGCTAAGCTCTGTGTCTTCTCATTGAGGAAGTAAATACAAGCTGCCAAGGAGACAGCCACCTACAAAAAGACCACCAAATTAAGAGGAGAAATTTCCACAAAAATTAAAATGATAAATAAAAGATTATGCAGTTAAATATTGATTTTTTCCTCCATTGAGACTCAATGTCTAGTTGAAAGTAAAGGGAGATGAAGGGGTGCAAAATTAATTTAAAAATGAAAATGAAAACTTTTGTAATCACTGTAGTAAAAAACTAAAACCTTTCAAATAAATCCCTTGGCTCTCTCATATTTTCTTATTCAAATCCAAGTAATTGGATGAAAAGTGAAGTAAAATTTCATTCCTAAAATTAATAAGTTTTTGAGTTAGTTACACTATCATTTTTGGTCTGCTCAGTTCTCCCTTCACAAAGTCGAGCATTATGTCATTTGGATTGGTGGTTCGAATGAATCTGGAAATCGCCCTCAAACGGATATCCTTCAATCCAGTAATCCAATCAATGGGGGAGTTCAAATACCCAAACAATTACAAATATTTTCATTAAAATTTTGTTTTTGTTTCATTTCCCTTCCCTTCACTTCCAAGCAGGAGAAACCTGAGCATAAAAGAAACAAGACCCAAGGCATCTCTTATCTCCTGTATCTCACCAGGCTAAAGAAAATGAACAGAGGAACAATAGAACCAAATTCCAGACTCAAAATAGGCATCATCAGTGCATTGTCTTCAACCAAAGTCTGGAGCTAGCAAAGCCATGTTGAGAAGGATAATGATCCTTGCATCGAGGTCACAGTATTTCTTCAAGGTACCACGTATTAGATGCTCAGATCAATGACCACCAGAAGAACAATAAGAATCCCAATGAAACTTTGATTATAAAGTACTGGCAGCATGCAGTATCCTTCAATCCCTTACATAGGAAATTCATTTCAATACAACTAAAGAAGCAAATAGATGCATAAGAAGAGATGAAAAAACCTGAAATGCTGGTCCACCCTGTGCAGAATTCACTATACTCCAGCCACCCATGAAAGCAAAGAGGAAAAGTCTTCTAAGAATCACTTCTTTAGCAGGGGCTTCTACAAAACTGAGCAAATTCTTTACCCAAGATGGAGACTCCTCCATTTTCCTTTTTAACCTGGTTTTCAGGTTAAATTTTGTTTTCTTCCTTTGTTCGAAGGTAGCCATCAATATTTTCTCAAATGCTGCTTCTATGGATTCTTCACTTCTCTCATGTCCAGCATATTGTTGCAACAGAAAATAGCGTGAACTCCATATTTCTTCTGAAGAAGCATCAGGGCTAATACCAAGGCGCTTATAAGGGTTCCACACGTTCATTCGTGGAAATTTTGGAACATTTCCTATAACCCCCCAAAAAAAAAAAAGTTAGGGTTCTCTTGAAACAGAAGTTGCACATACATAGGAACTGTAGCAGTTAGATGCCAAATCAGCTAACAAATTTAGAATTGAACTAAAAATAGGAAGATGATCCAACCCAAAAAGGCACCTTCCAGAATTATTTTGAAAAAAAAAAGAAAAATAAACATTAAGCATGAATGCCAGGCCTGTACCTTCCATTTACATATAAAACTACAAAATGGTGTCCCTGAAATTCTGATGAGGGTGCATGCATGAGTTACTTGCTGGATTGGGCCTATGTCAGTTCAGGCCCAGACCAGCTTACATGGGGGCATGGGGCCAATAGATTGATACCCATGGAGATGAAGGGAAATGAATGAGGTAGCTCTATGGTGCATGCACAATTAAGTTACATGGTTAAAGGCCAGCTCAAACAATGCAAATGATCCAAGCACATCACCTCCTATATACCAATATCTTCTTTCTCATTCCATATTTTATTTGCTTCACTCACGATATTCTCCAACCCCCTCTCCGATCAAGGGAATTTTCATAACCACAAGCTTCTGCAACCTATTAAAATATGCTGCAACCATTCTCACTTTATCACCTTTTATTCTTCGTGTGTACAACTTTACCAAGGCAGAAGCTCCAGAAATTGAACCACTTTTCCCCTACCCACCAACAAATTTATTAAAAATGGGGGTGGGGGTTGGGGGGGTTGGGAGAGTTAGATAAATCCAATTTTCTCTATACACTGCTCTAAGCAGTCCAATTTCACTATCAATTGCACCTTTAAAGGCTTCTACAACCTTTTCTGGTCTTAATTTAAGCAGACCATTCATCCCAACCAAGTATCGAAACTGGACCACAACCACTGAAAATTATAATTCCTAACTATAGAAGAGCTATGCTAATCAAATTAAAATTTGACTCCACTACATTTTCAATCTGTTAAAGGTCTCTGCTATAAACATTCAATGCATTTTGAAACAAGGTCCCAAGGTTATGCAAAAGTGGATAATAAATAATGCTAAAAATTATGGTTTTACACATCCATGCAAATACAAATGCAACAAAGCAACACTTGAAATTACAGACAGAGAACAAATAAACCACCATTGGATGCAATTGTGAACTGATTCTCCTCTGCATCGGGTATCCAAGTTTAAAGAGAAATTAAGACTCCAAATTATTTTACAGCATGAACTGGAATCATCAATGGGTCAGATCATCCTTAAAGAGTAAATCCCTATATAGCCAATTATACTTCCGTCTCCTTTAGTAGTCAGCTGTTCATCATAGTTTATTGATCATTCCTATAATAATCAGTCATACGGCTTTTGGCATACCTTTTAGGTTCCTACCCTTTGGCTAACTCCACCCTGCACTTGGTGCCATCACACTGAACTTGGATGTGTATTGGCTCTGGTACCAACTTTTAAGAACCTAATGGAAGTGCCAATAAGCCCATGACTGATGGAAGTATGCCAAGTTAGGAACTCAAACATGAAGGGTCCGAAAAATCACTGAAAACATAGCTCAAGTGGGAATTACAAGAACAAACAAGCAAAATTCACAATTGTACAATTTTATATTTCGTCTTTAAATTAAAGAGCAATCTATTGGCATCTTACCTAAGTTACTTCCAAAAGTTGCATCCATTGTACATGTAGGCCTTCTGAAAACTACACCATATATTGGCTTCTTTAAATTTCTGCCGCATAAATGGTAAAAGCAAAAAAGCACAAGGTGATGATCCAAACCTCAGAAAAAAGACTGAGAGAGAGAGAGGAATTAAAACACAAACATGGAGATTAGATATAAATAGTTGAATGAGTATATAAACGATGGCCAACTCAGAGAGCTACTAGTTGTGATGAACAAACTTGGCAATTATACTGATGGCTTGTAAAGATCATGAAGGCACCATTGTATTAGCATATTCAGGGAATCGGGTCCTACTGGTGTTACCAACCATGGCCGAGTTAAAGATTATTCTATCTGCTATAATCTTGAATTAAGCTTCCTTCCTCCAGTGGTCCATGAGGAGATGGAAGGTCGTTCCAATTAAAAATTAGACAGATATTGTATTCTATCAGTGGGATGTTTTACTAGATTTCTGGGTGTGTGTACTAACTTTTCCAACATTGGTGTTCATCTGGCAAACAATAGAGGTCTATCAGACCTTTGGATAGAAAATGACTCAAATGCAGCTGTTCTACGTGTTCAGAATCAGTCCATTCCATGGAGGTTTCAACTGGAGTGGTTATTCTACAGGAATTATCTTCCATCAATCACATGGAGAACTACTCATATCTATAGGAAAGTGAACTAGGTGGCATATATATGCTGGCCAAGAAATGTGTAGCTTTGCAAGTGTCTAATTTTTTGCCCTCGTATCCTCCTTTTATACGAGATGATATTATTTGGGATGCTCAGGAAAGACTGAGGTTTCGCTTTGTAGCTGATTGAATGGATACTATAATGTTAGTCTTTTGTCTATGGCAATGCTGAATGTGGTTCTTCAAGTCAAAAGAGTTTGATATTGTGCTTTACTGATGGCAATGCCGAAGGTGGGGTATTAAATTTGTATGTGCAGGAGACGTCCTTAGAGAATTCTGTCATCTTTTTATGAGTGCTAGGTATATTTGCAAATAAGGAGTATCACCTTCTATTGGGCGAAAACCATTTATCAACAGAGATAAGCCATGACCTTGTTGCCCAAACACCCTATTGGCTTCATTAAATGTAAGTTCGCAAGTTTTCGATATTAGATTGGATTTGAATACATGTTAAATTCCAGAAAGTAAAACGAAAATCAAACTGAGATTCAATGAATTCAATGCAAGAACGGAGAACCTATAAGCGATGACCGTAACCACTAACAGTGCACAAGGCTGTTTCCTTGAAAAGAACTAATACAAGCAGAATACAAGTATGTAATAATTTTAATCGAACTACTGCGAAATCTTTTTTATAGAGATTCAAGAGAGAAGCAGAAGAGATAACGTACATCTGTTTCCCGAGGTTAGGTCGCGTGAAATTAGGATTTCTGAGGAGAAGTGCGTCCATCGTTCCAGGAGATGTTTACAAGAACAAACCCTATTTCTCTTCTTTCTTCGACACCATTACAGAGGAAATCGAAGCTGTAAATCAGCTCCCAGGTAAGAACGTAAGAGGAGCGAAGAGAAGGAGAATTGCAGGCTATAGGCGGTGTTTCTTAGGAGTCGCTGATGCGCATTACACCCCCTCCCTAGGATCGGAATCGGCACTTACGAGGAATATTTAAGGATTCTCGTGTTTATTTTTTTTTGACTTTTTTACTCTAAGAAACAACACCAACAGCCACACAGACAACTTTGCGAGTGCTTAAATCTTTGAGCTGGCATTCTTTAGAATGATAATTCTTAATTTTTAGAGTTGTTTGGTTCCACTAGGATGATCCTCATAAGTGAGCACCATACTTTCCATGAATGACCATATTACAAAGGATGTGTTTCAAATCTAAGTTTACCTCAACATTTAAACTCAGATTTGAGCAACCTTTTTACCACCTAGTATAAAAGGAGAAAACAGAAAGAAGTTCTCTATGGAAGCCAATATCTCAACCCGCGAGAAGCATGTACTAGCCTCAAGGCAACCAAACGATTTTTCAGAAAGAAATATAATTCAGAAGAATGTCTATTAAAAGATTGACATTCATATCCGATACATACACCATTTGATTTACCGAACCAAACACCAGAGATTTTTGACCCTCTGAAAAAAAGGTAAATCTAGGTATGTTGTATCAACTAGATATGGCAGAGGCTTAAGATAAATTAGAATGGGGTTATCTTAGAGAGAGATTTTTAAATTCATGGGGTTTGGTGAGAAGTGGGATGGATCGATCAATCAACTGATTAGTTCTTCCTCTTTTTCTATCAAATTGAATGGCTATGCTTTAGAGCATTTTACCGTTTCTCGGGACATCTGCTGAGGATGCCCTTTTAGTGCATTCTTATTTATTGTAGCCATGAAAGGCCTTTTCTAGACTGTTGGCCACTTATGGAGATCTTAATCAGTTCAATGGTATTAAAGTGTCAAGGCATGCTCTTGAACTTACCCATATCTGTTTTCTGTTGACACTTTCACATTTTGTCGAGCCTCTCTTGAAGATATTTCCACTATTAAATGCATCCTTAATATGTTCCCTGACTTATCTGGTCTTATCATCAATTTTGATAAAAGTGATTTGGCCATTAGCTCTAATGTTTCTAACGACATGTGGACACAACTTTACCGGACCTTGGGAATCAATGAGATGAAGACTGATGCCTCTTACTTAGGGATTGGTCTTTTTCATTGTAAAGCAAAACCCGGTCTTTCAATTCTGTGATCCATGGAGAAAATAAGAAATTGGGTTTGTGGAAGGCCAATCTTTAATCCTTTGTTGGGAGGATTGTTTTGGTTCAGTCAGCTCTTTCCTCTATTCCTTCATATTTAATGTCGTGCTTTGATTTTCCCAAGAAAATTTGGAGGAAATTAGATTCCATCTTCCTCCATTTCTGGAATGACGGTAATGGCAATTGAAAAAAGCTTCATCTTATTGACTGGTATAAGGTTTGCTTTGCCAAAATCCAAGGGAGCTCGTGGAATTAGTGACTCTGAAACTCAAAAATAAAGCACTCTTGTTCAAGCTTGGGTGTAGACTTCTCACCAATGAACAAAGTTTGTGGGCCCAGATTCTGAATTCCAAATATTTTCACAATAGGTCAGTTTTTGATTAAAAAAAAAAAAAACTGGATATGCATGGTTCATTCTATTGGAATAGCATCGTAAGCATCTTACTTGTTTTAAAACAAATGCTTTACCTGAAGATTGGCAATAGTACTAACACTCACTTTTGGATTGATTCTTGGATTCTTAATAATCGATCCTCTTTCTTAGATATTTCGTTGTGTGTTACTAACCCCCCTCTACTTAACAAAGTTAGTGATTTCATTATAGATAGGCAGTGGAACGTTGGTTTTTTATATTCCTTATCGCTTTTGCCATTTGCTAATTCTATTATTCAAATCCTTATATCCCTTGAACCTGATCGTGGTGGTGCCATCTTTCTAAGGATGGGTCTCTCACAACTAACATAACTACCAAATTTCTCAAGACATTTTCATTGACAAACTCTAATGAATACTTACACAGGTGTTCTTGCTCTTCACCTTGCTCACAATAGCGCCACTATTTTTGGAAACTCAATTTCCACCCCAAGTTTAAAATCTTCCTTTGGAGAATTACCAACGAGGAATCCCCACTAAAGATATTCTGCATATGTGGGTGGACATTGACCCTACCTGTAAGTTCTTCCGCATTCATCAAGAAACATTATGGTATTTTCTCCTTGATTGCCAGTTTTCAAGAAGAGTTTGGGCTGCTAACCCTTTGGTTTTTAAACCTAATTTTCTTCCATTTTCCTCTTTGAATAATTTGGTTATATATTTCTTTAACTCTAATAATATACCTAGAAATAAACTCAGTTTTGTCCTGATCTCCTTTATAGTCACTTGCTATTTCACATGGAAACATAGAAACTAGGTCATCTTTTCACATGAAAAACCAAATCCACATACTACCTTTAAATAGGTAGAGTTCTAGATTAGTAATAGGTATGTTGAAAATGTTACTGCATCTCATATAATTAACCTTTACCACCAATCTGGTACATCTTTTCTCATTCCTTTCTCTCACAAAAAGATTCTTGTAATCACAGAGTTATGAGATCTGCCTAATATATTTCAGGATGGGCATACACCATTATTCATAAAGAAAAATATATCTTACTTCAAGCTAATTATCTGATAACAGGAAAAAATGGTGAGACAATAGCGAGGGGACTACTTCAGGGGTTGACGAAAGCATGGGAAAAGAGATGGGTGGTGGACTAAATTTGGAGCAATGTTGAAGAATTAACACAATTGTTTATGGAACTAACAAGCAACATTGGCCTTGGATCCTTTTTGGCAAATCCAACTTTTTGTTTAAGAACTAAGATGGTCTAGTTTTTGGGATTAGAAATATTGCAAAAGAGTCAATGAATAGGAAATACTTGGTAGGTAATGTCAATATGTTGTATAAATTCTGCCACACCCTGTACACTTCCTCTTTATTTTTTAGAATAATAATAATAAAAACGATACCTGATCTCAGATCGGTCAAATGTTGGGATCTGTTTCAGCTGATACCAATATCAATATGATACGACTGATACAGTCGATCCAATACCATTATCAATATCAATACCAATACCTAAAACCACGCTCAATACGATAGCAGATTAAAAAAAAAAGAAAAAAAAAGAAAAAAAGAAAAAAAAAAAAAGGAATTAGAATTGAAAGACTTAGTCTGAATTGAGGGATTCTCAATCTCATCTGCTGGTTCTTGAAGCCCTGATTACAACAGATTCGTCATAGGCGTGTTTTTGGACCAAATCAGTGGATTATATTCTTGTATGGTCACCTGTCCAGGTTTAGACAGTAGAGCAATATTTATTTATTTATTTATTTTGATAGTTAGGTCCAAGAATAATCTCTTAATTTTGAGGTTACCAAGCAACCCCCTTGCGTGTCTAGAGCACTATTAATAGATATTGATTGGTATAATTCATTTTAAATCTGATTATAAAATTTTAGATAAGGAATTGAGATGTTATCATAGAATCCCTTATGCCAAGCCAATAGGAGCACATAGGAGGTAAAAGACATTTTGAATATAAGAGCTAACGAGCCCAATATGTTGAGAGAGATCTTAACTTGGAGATATTATCCCTTACGGGTGTCAAATGGTTGGGTTGGACCGATATGGGAGTCGGTCAGTTAAGTTGAAATTGAAACTGAAACTGATAGCTCTCGATCAAGTCAGAATAGATTTTTTTGTGATAAATAGTATCGATCCTTATTGGTCTACTATCAATTCGGTCTCAGAGTATTATATGTAAGAGGATTTTTTTTTTCTTAATTTTATTTTTTCATTCACTCATTTTTGGATGGTCTTATTGGTCTAGGTTTATATTAAAACCGACCCGAAATGAGGACATTTTAAAATACCCAAAATTGAAGACGAATTGAAGGAGTTCTCGAATACTTGCCAGAATTTATAGTTTTGCCTCTACTAGACAGTGTTTCAGTAAAACAGGAATATCTCCCTCGTTTAAGTCCGAATCGAATCTACAAAGTGCTGTGTGCTTTAGAGAACAAGAGGAATGTCCCTATGTAGAGAAAACTCGAATATTTTCTTTTCAAAAAGCAAGGTGCACAAAAAACTATGAAGGATAATCTCTAGAGTTGTGTTGAACATTGGAGTGCATGCACACTATATTAGAGGTTGTAAACAATAGATTGATCGCGGTATTACTCAAGGAGTGGTTATATGCAATTCCAAATCCCTATTTTTTGTTTTAGGTTGTCGTTTCATGTTGCGAAATCTAGAGTGATGGGATTTGAATTTTTATTAATTTAAAATTGTAAACCTAGCAAGTTGGGATTTGTCCAGGGTTTGAGGTTGTTGTCCTTGTCTGAATTGCATCTCAAATTAAAATAGAGAAAGGTGTTCCTAGACTCTTGTAATGGTTGAAAAAGTTGAGTATTGGGTATAGTATGAAACCCTGGTTAGGCTATTACCCATTGGAGTAGGCAAGTTCGCTGAACAACGTATATTTGGTGTACTATGCATGCTTTACTCTTTATTATATATTGAAGTGCGTGATTTGCAAAGTGGTTGTACACTGTCTAGTAGAACTGGCCACATAGTGGTTGCGAGATGGACGTACTTGTGTCTTACATGTGATTAGTAAAAGTTTTCAATGCAAGCCAATCAGAGCTTGCTTGAAAATATCCATGTTAGGGTATATTGCGAAAAGTTTTTGGAGACACTGATTAACCCCCCCCCCTCAGTATCAATCCAGAAGCATAAAAAATGTTAACCATGATTAGAATTTGTGTTCGGTTGTGGTCTGAGGAAGGTGTTAAGCACCTCGATCTGCCAGGTAAAAATCAGATTCAACCCTACGCAATTTTACATTATGAATGGGTAGGTTAGGTTTGATCATACTAATGTATTTTTTTTTTTTTTTAAATCCTTTGTTGAGAAAAGAGGAAAAAAATACAAATCCAAAAGGAAACAGAAGGCTAAGCTAAAACCAAAAGAACACAAAAATGATTAAACAAGCCTAAAGTCAAAGAAAAAAAGATCCAATCCACATACCCGCAACTGGTTTCTCTGCATGATTAGTATATATGAATTTCAAGCAACATGCTCAACGACAGAGTATCAGGACAAAATATAACCTTAGCATTCATCTTATGGAAAATTACGAGATGACCCCTATCTCGCTATCATCAAGCAAGAAATGGTACCTCAACATGTGGACATGGGCATTGGGATCATGAAAATAGAAATAATATAAATCATGTTATATTATACAAATTATAACATACATCCATGATCTACAACACATGAAGAATATGAGCAAAATGACCAAATTACCCCTACTTAATAGACAACATGGTATAGATGGAACGTAGGGATGGGGATCATGTGATTATGTGAAATAAATCTAACATGATTTTACATAGAATAAATGATGAAATATACCAAATAAAATACAGGAAATTCGTGCACAATTAAAATGACCAAAATGCCATTAACCGAAACTAACCTAGGAAAGTAAAAAAATCATGAAAAAATTGAAGGGAAGGGCCTTAAACCTAAACTTACAGGTCAAATACATTAAAACGCTTCAAAACTCATTAAAATAGAGAAAAATCAACTGAAAAATCAATAGAAAATAATTGAAAACAAATCGAAAGCAATTAAAATCATCAATGAAAAGTCGATAAAAAATCTGCCAGAAAACTTACTGTCAAAGGGCAAACGTCTGGTAGAAATAAAAACTAGAATATAAAAATTCGACAAATCAGACTAGTGAGAAGAGACCTAGATCTACAATTTTGCAGAAGATACTTTGCAAGTAAAAATATGGAAGTCATAGAAACATGGTCTGCAAGGCGAGAATCCATAATGAAATACTCAAACATAACACAAACTAACAGGAAGAAAGGATTCGGCAAAAATACAAGACTAAACATTAAAATTCCGAAAAATTATGTTAGAAAGAAAATATATTTCTCTACAATTTTGAATAATATCATAAATTAAACAGAGAGGGTTCCTAAAAGGAAACGTGGCCCTTGTACTAATGCTATAAAGACCAATGAGAGTGTATGTGGAAACATCAATAGCGGTGGAATCTTATTTTTTCATAGTGGCGAGGCAGTCATTGTACCTTTCTCAAAGAAGAGAACTTGATTATAACTAAATGATCAATCCATGTTTCAGAAGGATTACTGATTCATCATCACCTAACCCTTTGGTGGGTAAGAAAATGTGGTGTCACCCCATTCCACCCCAAAAGAAAAAGACGGGAGAGGGAATCTTGACATAGCAATAGTTGCCTCTATTACATCATCAGATGCCGTCTTTTGGAAATAAGCAATCAAGAGTGAACTAGATTCAATCTTGGAGAATCATACTTGAGAATTGGTAAATTTACCAATTGGTTCCAAAACTTTGAAAACCAAGTGCTTATTTCGAAAGAAACTAAAAAGTGATGGGTCACTTGATCGTTTCAAGGCCAGACTTGTAGTCAAGGAGTTTAGGC
This sequence comes from Macadamia integrifolia, assembly GCF_013358625.1. Lineage (NCBI taxonomy): Eukaryota > Viridiplantae > Streptophyta > Magnoliopsida > Proteales > Proteaceae > Macadamia > Macadamia integrifolia. The sequence goes on along the minus strand of NC_056561.1, from coordinate 20,005,359 downwards.
AAAAATCTAACATTGATTACTTTAACACATTTGCCTCAGTTTCTAGAATTGCCACAGTAAGGGTTATATTAGCAATGACGTCAATACATAATCTGATCATCCATCAAATTGATGTAAAAACGATATTTCTAAATGGAGATTTAGAGGAGGAAATTTACAAAACATAACCAGAAGGTTGTGTTGTAAATGGATAAGAGCAAAATGTTTGTAAGCTTCAGAAATATTTATATGGATTAAAGCAGGCACCAAAGAAATGACATGAGAAATTAGACAAAGTTTTAATTTCAAATGGTTTTGTTGTGAACGACGCTAAAAGGTGCTTATATAACAGGTTTCATGGTGGTAAGAACGTATTCATAGTGTTATATGTAAATGATATGCTGATAATGGGAACAAACTTAGAAATAGTGAATCAAGCTAAGAAACTTTTGATGTTTAGTTTTGATACTAACGGCTTAGGAGATGTTGATATGATCCTTGGGATTAAGATCATCAAGTAAAAAAATAATATTTCACTATCCCAAGCCCATTATATAGAAAACTTACTTAAAAAGTATAGGTACCATAAAGTTTCAGTGGTTCAAACACCATTTGATATGAGATGTCATTTGAAAAGAAACTTGGGTGAACCGATGAATCAAAAAAGGTATGCTCAAATTATTAGTTTAGTCGCATATCTAATGAATTATACATGTCCTAGTATTACCCTTATGGTAGGAAAGGTGAATCAACATACTCACAATCCAAGTAAGGAGCATTGGAGCACAGTTGATAGGTTGTCGACGTACCTAAAAGGTGCTATAAACTATAGTTTACATTATAGTGATAAACCAGTGGTGTTGGAAGGGTACTGTGATGCAAATTGGATATCGGATACAAACAAGTCCTTAGCTACTAGTGGGTATGTATTTACACTAGCAAGCGGTGCCATCTCATGGAAATCCACAATGCAATCTTGTGGGAAGGACTCTACCATGGAAGCTGAATTCATAGCCTTAGAAAAGGCAGGAACGGAAGTTGAATGACTTATAAACTTAATGACGGATATTCCATTGTGACAAAAATCGACGCCATCGATATCACTACATTGTGATAATCAAGCGGCTATACATCTAACCAAGCACCGGATATACAATGATAAAAAGAAGCACATACGTCTAATACACAATCTTGTGAGACAGTACATAGATGAAAGAATGATAGCTATCAATTATGTGAAGTCAGAAAGTAACCAAAAGGACATGTTCAAAAAGCCTATGTCTGTCAAGAACTTGTGTAGTGCATCTACAAGAATGGGGTTAATACTTAATCCTTAGGTCATATGATGGACACCCTACCTATGTGAAGAAGCTTAATGTCTGAATTATGTTCAAATGGTACAAACGAAGTCATGGGATAACCAGTTTAGTACTACTGCTTATATAAGTATTCATTCTAAGAAGTATATGGTGATAGTAGTACCACCACAAGGAGAAAGGTTGAGAGATAAATCTCTTAATTAGTTTAATCCCAGGAAATGTGGGGGTGTGTCAATTGTGATACACATCAGGAACTAATCTAAGTGAATTAGGGTGTGACCGCTATCAGTGAGAACTTATAGATAAATTCTCTAAACATTCACAAGTCCAAGATAAGGAACATAGCCGGTTCAAAAGTCCAAAGTGATTATATGATGGGCAGCTCAAAAAGTCGACTTATGGGATGTGATTGACAGGTCGGTCAGCTACATTAATGAGAAAAGGTTCAAGGAGTCTGACTCTACCCATACTATGTAGCGTGACTCATTAGACCTAGTAAATGTTCAAGTCCGAAAGACACATACAACGATATGTCCTATAATGTCTAATACAGTCACAACACATGTGTCATTCGTGTCGTTTGAAACTTGTGGGCGAATTATTAGATTTTATATTTATTTTATTATATTTAAGTTTTAAAATGAGGTTTTTCTTTTATTTGTTTTTATTGTCTTGTTATGGTGTGGGATCCTTAGGGTCAAGGTAGTGGAAAATGGTCAATAACACCCTATAGGAGTCCTAAAGTCCATTCATGGCCATTACCATGAGTGGAGAGGTGGGCAAAGAGAATTAATTAAATGAAATTCATCCTTAATTTATGCCATAGGTTATTGCCAAATGGAGGTAAATGGTCAATGTCATTATATGGGTGCCTTAAAGTCCATTCATGATCACTACCATGAGTGGGAAATTGGGCTAAGGAATTGATTGTGATTAATTCAATTTATTAAATTAATTCACAATTCATGACCATATGACATTATTCTCCAATTAACTTGCTATTAGTTGGAGGTTACTCTTGGATTCCATCCAAGAGGGTGTAAGGGTTGGTTTTGAGTCTATATAAACGTAACCAAATACCTTGTAGAGATACACATGCACACATTGACATTCTGTCAATTTCTACTTATTGCAACCATACAAGTTTTTCTGCTCCTTCCATTTCCTCTAAGTCTTGTGTAAGATTAGAGGAGGCCTGCTGTGTTATAGTTTTTTACTTCTATAAGGGATTAGAAGAACTACCTCATCTTCTAGTGGGAGGTTGTTTTATCATGGAGGTAGAGGTGTAGAACAACTCTTAGCAGGAGATGGCATCAATTACCTTAAAGGCAACACTACTAGTGTGACTTAACCTCAATTTTGTTCAAAGTTTCTTCAGTTGTTGTGGTGGTGATTCAACATCTGTTTCAAGTTTTTTTTCATCTCATTTCAGCTAAGGATCAACACTACAATAGCATAGTTTCTACTGCAAAAGCTTTGTATTGTAATTTGTATTTTGTAAGAAATTATAATACAAATACCCAACAGTTTCAATCCTTTCTCAACCTCTTTTCAATCCCTTGACGATTTCTCATCAATCCCTTATCATATATCAATACATCAAAACCAATATAAATAAATATATACTTAAATTAGCACCATAAATTAAGTTCATATATTTTGAATTTATAATTATAATCCAATAATAGTTCATTATATAAATAAATAAACAAATAAATAAAATAAGCAAAACTATAAATTTTTATTAGGTTTTTTTTTTTTAAAATCTATTTGATCAATTTCAATTAGTTCAATTAAGCTAGACCAAAAGTGAATTGCTATTAAAGATTTTTTTAAAATTAATAATAAACCATATAAATAAATAAAAAATTGATCAATCTGGTTTGATTTTTAGTTTGACTTCTATATTGACACATATAGTAACTATATATGGGGTGTACCCAGTGCACAAAGCTTCACCACTACAGGGTCTGGGGAGTATCATAGTAATTACATCAGTGAAAAATTCTTTATTTCAATTCAAATCTGCCAAAAGAGGTATTGATTCAATGTCAAGTGTGAAAGTAGATGAACCTAATATTAATTCTAGATCAATTATGATGACAAATTGGAACGCTCCATCCATTGAAGCTATTAATCTTCCTTGCTCAACCCCTTAAGTTTGGCCATCGATTGTGTGCCAATTTTGACAAACAATACAATCCCATCGATAGCCTCGTATCCTATAGATTAATATTCATCAGAAGAAGAATTCACTCTTTCAAAACCGATGCTGGTAGATGTCACGTATCATATGTCGCTCTCCAACTCTTCCCCTGAATGAATTTATGGTAGATTTTTGTAATGGGTCATTATTTGTGAATTTGGAAAGTCTATCCAAGTCAAACTCTCAAAAATTGATAATGATGGGCTAAAAGAAGCTCAAATCTTATAACTTGCAAGTATGGTATCAGACAAAGAAGTTAAAAAAGTATTGATTTTATTGGTTTTTTTTTTATCCATTTGACTGGTTTCAATTGGTCCAACCAAGCTGGACCAAAACTCGACTGATCATGGAAGACCGATCCCGATACTTAGCCGATCCTAAGACGGGGATTGGTATCGGTTGGTGGATCTGTTGCCAATCAGGATCAGCCAATCCGACACAATCCGTGTAAATGATTTTTAAAACCCAGAAAAGGGTGAAAACATGGTAAAAACGCAGATTCAGGATTTCCAGCGCCCTTTTCTCCTATTCCACTCCTCAGATTTGTAGAAAACTTGAAGGGAGCCATGGTTTTTAAGCTAGAACCATACTTGAGGGTTCAATCTGTGCATTCAAAAGTCAAAATCGGGCATCAAATTCGCCAAAATCCAAGCTTTCTTCTATACCCGCTCAAGTATGAACACCATTTTTACATGGCGAAGGTCAATGTAACAGAGAGCGATGGGAAGACTGTTGAATGTGGCACTTCCATTTCCCATGTCACTCCTCAGCCTTTTCAGTTCTCAACATGATAATTACAGATTCCATTAATAAGCCAGGCTTTTTTTTTTTTTTAGCTCTGATTGTAGCAACAATTCCAATAGGCATTATCTTGGAGTTTTAGATGTACCGCCACCCCATGACAAATAAGTGTTAATGCACAACCTATCTCAAGAATCATGATGAAATAAAAATTCTTTCGCTTTTCAAATGCTTTCAGACTCAACATCCGCAAGCAACAGCAGTAGAAATCTTGTACCCAATCCTCCAGCCAATGAAGTTGTGCTCCCCTTCTTAAAATATCCAATAAATACTCCATCAACCATGATCAATCCTTAAGGAACCGTAAAGCCAAAATAATGCATCTTGATCAATTGGGTACCTCGCAAAGAAATTCTCCAAGCAATCAAAGTAGTTTTTCAGAGATCAATTGCAAATCCAGGGCTTCAAGACATCCCAGTCGAAGGATCGATGCTTTTTCACAGCCTCATAGGTGGTAATGGCGGTTGGCATTAATAAGTGAGAGAGGGTACCTCGAAAGAAATTCTCCAAGCAATCAAAATAGTTTTTCAGAGATCAATTACAAATCTAGGGCTTCAAGACATCTTGTTCGGAGGATCGGTGCTTTCTCACAGGTGCTAATGGCTGTTGAGAGAGTATCTTTTTTTCCTCTAATTTTGATTTTCACATTTTACTGAATTTTTTTAATTTTTAACATATATTTTTTTTTAAACCGATCCTGGCTGATACAGGGACCGATCCAAGAAAAATGTACTTTTTCCAATCCCTGGTCGATCCATAACCGATCCTTACCGATACCGAGAACTAAATCCCTGCGACTGATATAAATATCTTTTAAATCAAAAAAATAAATTATATAAATAAAAAAATTTAGTCTGGTTTCGTTTTTTAGTTCGACTTCCAAATTGATACCCCTAATAATTATACGGTACCCAGTCCACGAGACACCGGCCATTGCAAGATCTTTGATTTTTTTGATTTTTTTGATTTTTTTGATTTTTTTGATTTTTTTGATTTTTTTGATTTTTTTTTTATCCATTTGATTGGTTTCTATCGATCCAAACAAGTTAGACCAAAAATTGACTGATATAAAGATTTTTTTTTTATTTAATATAATAAATCATATAAACAAAAATTTTATTATTCTGATTTAATGTTTTAGTTCAATTTTCAAATATACCCCTAATAACTACAGGGTGTATCCAATGCACGAGGTTTCTGCCATTGCGAGATCTAGAAGTGTCATAGTAACTATGTCAGTAAAAAAATATTTATTTTAATTCAAATTATCTAAAAGAGGTATCCGATTCATTGCCATGTGCGAAACTATTGAACCTAAACTTAATTATAAACCGTTTAAGTTTGGCCATCGACTGTGTGACGAATTTTGATAAACAATACAATTAATCTTATCAACAACCTTGTATCCTATGGATCAATATTCATCTAAAGAAGAATTCACTCTTTCAAAACCCATGTTGATGGATGTCACATATGATATGTCATTCTCCACCTCTTGGCCTGAATGGATTCTCATTCCAATCATTCAATTAGATTCTCGTGACCTAGAAGACATAAGGGCCATTGCCCGTGAATCTGTAAAGTCTATCCAACCTACACTCTCAAAACCTGATAATGATGGGCTAAAAGGACAGTCTTTTACTCAAGCAAGTAACAATGAGGTTGAGGGAAATCCTGAGGTCACTATAATAATGAAGATTGAAGTATGTTCATTTGTTTCTTAAATTTCTTGTGCATAATTTATTTATTTTTATCATCGAAATACTAGTTATTTTTAATTGCAGTTACCATGAAGCCATGGTTGTAATAATTTGGAAAATCTTTGTTAGATCAACTGCGATAGTTCTCTCTTCACAAGGAAATCTACCACAGTCCTCTCTTATTGTTGAACCGATTTGCCTTATTAAATCCACAACAACGATTAATGGATTAATAAAAAAACTTTGTCTAATGATCACCTTCTTCTCAGCTTGTAACTCTTTATTTTTTATTTTTCTTTTAGAAAAAAGAACTCTATTTGAAGGTATGGCCTACGCTTATTTTGGGAGAGGGGAGAGAAAGACACAGAGAACACTTGTGAGATCTCCTGCACAAAGAGTCGCTTCCATTTTTGTTATATATATATTTCCTCGCTGTTTCCTCCATTCACGATCTTCTTTTTTTTTTTTTTCCTAATTACCTATGTTTATTTTTATAAATATTAGGGTTTTTTTTTTTTCCTAATCAATTGAATAGTTCAGTCATATGTTTCCTTGGAGCACATAAATTTCTTTATGTTATTTTACGATACGAAACTTACTTCAAATAGTTACCCCAACAAAGTACTTTTCTAATATGATTTTTCCTATCCTTTCTTCTACCTTCGATTCTTTGTAACCTATATGACTAAATGGAAACAATCTATCTCATCACAATGAATTGTACAGAGGATTCAAGATGTATGCATCTCAATCCAAGGAAAGGGATACTAATCAAAGATCAAAGATCCGCTCCTTTTGTTCTAGGGAAGGATATATAATGACAAAAAAAAAAAAAAAAAAAAAAAAAAAAAAAAAACCGAACATTTATTGTTACTGCACTATTATATTTATTCTAATTCCTACTTATTAAGAACTTTTCATCTACGTAAAAATAGTAAGTGATCAAAACCCATCTACAATATTATGCCCTTGACTTCGGGTAATTTGGTTTTCTGGACCCAATTAAATCTGTATTCATGTATTAATACTTGGTAGGGTGAGAACATTTATTCTCCCTCCATCAATCTCACTGAGGTGAAAGTTTTATTATTTGAAAAAGGGAAAACCCATAATTCATCTAAGTCCTCAAATTAGGAACAATCCCCAAAGGTGATGATCAAGAAGGTTAGAAAAAACTTTAGCTGTTTAATTAATCTACTACAAATGTACCTTTACATGACATGAAGATGCTTGTATTTTCAAGTCCTTATCAGAACAAGTAGTGCCCTCTTGATTGTGCTAAGATAAAAGTTAACAAGGATATACCCAAAGCTTTAACTGAAGAATGTTAGGTATTACCATCTCTGACAGAATTCATTTTTCTTTTAATTGCAGAACTTGGAATTGACTGCTGAGTCTCCACCCCAGAAAAAGTTGAAGAAGGAGGAATTCTCTGCTGAGACTGGATTTCAGTGTTTTTCGGAAGTGGATGTAATATCAAAAAGTGATGAAAAATAGAATTATATGAAGAATAATTAGATATGCATGGATCAGCTCATCTTCATCCAATGACTTAGTATTTTGATCCTTGAATCCCACATTTCGTTGTCACAATGGTTAAACTCTTCTTGCTCATTGTCGGATAGGATTTGGTTGTCCTAGTGCCTCCTTCAAAAGCTCGAGGTAGAGTTTTTTTTTTTTTTTTTTGGGAGGGAGGGAGGGAGGGGGAGTTGGGGCTCTAACGAGGAACCTATTGAACTTGTCCAGCTTTACGATTCAAGCTCAAGGATAAACCCCGATTATACGCAGTCACACTTAACTTTACGATTCAAGCTCAAGGATAAACCCCGATTATACGCAGTCACACCTAACACGTATAATAGATCGATCATGGGGAGACTCGAACTAGAGACGGCAATTAACACACAGTGCCTTTGAACCCGTTAATGGTTGAGACGTTTGTTACTTGAAGCTGAGTTCTTAGCAACGTTGATGAGGCTTAAGTAGAGACTTTCGAGTCAGGATCGGGTTTCATTGGTGAACCTTTAACGGGCTAGTTAAGAACCATGAGCATTGATCAGGTTTGTGCAACTACTATTTTCATGTTTCCATGTCAAAAGCTTACGTGATTCGATAGGGTTTTCTTTCACACCACCACTATAAAGAGTGAATGAATTCGATTCACTATTGTTTTATTTACCCCTCACAAGTGCCTTACATGAGGTGCAGGGTAAGTTCATTTCTTGGAATTCCACTGTAAAAGGAATCCCATCAGATACTCCATCCTCAAGGAGTCAAGGGTAAATTAAAAAAAATAGTTAATTATTTGGACACCCCCTATACTATGGTCATATTATTTAACACTCTAAAAGTTTGAAGAATTATTTGTACCCCCCTTAAAATTTTTAATTTATTACAATTAACTCCTGTCGGTTAATCATTTACCGTTTAATGATGTAGTCATGAGAAAAAATTAAATGTCCAAACTACCCTTAAAAGGTAGTGAATAAACCAATTAACTCTTTTTGTAATTTTCCTCCCTTTCCCTCTCCCCTTCCTCACCGGCTGTGGCTCCCCTTTCCTCTCTCCACTCCTAGCATCTCCCTCCCTTTGCAACTTCCTCCTTCCCAACCCCTGCCCTTAAGGGTGAAGGAAGAAATAATCTATCCAAGAAGAAGTTGATCTTGTTGATTCCACGCAACAAACTCCGGATTTGGAACAAGATCTGCTATAGTTGGATCTGCAGAAGAAATGATCTCTTGAGGAGAAGCAATAGTCCATCAAGAAACCCCATTAATCCATGACCACGAACAATTGGAAGAAGCTGAGACTTCCATAGAAGAAAATTGTTTTGATCTAAGCGAACAGATATAGGATGACTTAGATTTGCAGTAGTAGAGAAGATTGTTTGAGAAGAAGAAGCTGAGGAAATCATTAGACTATCAGGCTCCATGAAATAATACGTTTAGGAGTTTTCCCAATACTTAAGTTGAGTGAGAAGAGCTTGTATTTTTATGTAAAGAATCTGAATAGTTAGTTAGAGTTACAAGAGAGAGAGTTAGTTACAATCTATTATAGAGTTGGTTAGAGGCATGTGGTTAGTTAGAAACAGAGCAAGATATATAGGTTAATCCTCAACAGGCGGACTGGTCTCGTGGTCCAGATCTGACCTGCATCAAGCACGAATGCCAAATTTTTGGGTAGAGAGCTAGGGTTGGGGGCCTGATGTGATTAATTCATTTATACGGATTACAAAGAAGTTAGGACTAGGACTGGGACTGGGTTAGGGTTGAGTTGTAGAGCAAGGGAGTTATATGGATTTGGTGTGGGTTGATATGGTTTTAGGTTTTCTTGTCTTTAAATCGGTTTATTGGGTTGAGTTTGGAGGCAATGGCGGAAATGATTTGATACAATATCTTATATAAAAACTTTAGGAGCGAAGATCTCAATTAATATGTCACATAATAATAATTGGATGAATAAGTTACCTAGAACACAGAGTGGCATACTCTTCCAAAGAAATGCAGCATTCAAACATTTTTACCAAAGTTTGCAACTTCTCCAATGCCAGAATCCAATGATTGAAAAAGAAGAAGAGAAGCGACGGATGAAAGAAGATTAATAAGAAACTATCAACAGCCAAAAGCATACATGTGGCCATCAAGTGAGAACGATTTGGTTCGGTGTTGACAGAAAAAGAACCTGCCATTAACGACGTTTTTACTTGCGTCAGTCATACTACAAGGGCAGTGGACGTTGGACGATGGAAGATGCCTACCACTCAACTTTTTTTGTTTTTTTTATTTATTTTTATATGCTTATTGACCGAGGAACATGAGTCGAGTACGTAGGTTAGGTGTTGATAGAAAAAGAACCATGGACTGAACGTTGGACGATGGAAGATCCCTACGCGGTAGTCAACTTTTTTTATTTATTTTAGGCAAAAGTTTATCTGGTCTGCCGACCAGATAAGGGAATCTATGATCTGGACTAATCTGAAACGTGAATTGGTATCAATTACTCTCAATCGTTCTTTTTGTTTTCAGAGACCTCATATGACATACGTTAATCTTCTACGAATACGCTACCCAAAATTTGTACCATATATCCACGTCAACTCTCAAAGGGGAAAGGTGGTCGTACGTTAGGAGGGGTTTTCTCTCAAAGAACCAAGAAAGAAGAAGAGAGGGGACCAGAGAATGGTTAAGAGATGAATAAGCTTGCAGAAGAAGAGGATCAAGAAGGGAAACTGAGGGTTTCACAAATAGAAAATTGCAAGGAGAGTGAAGGTTGCACAGAGAGAAATTGCAGGGTCAGAGAGGGGTTTCACGACAGGTTCGTATTCGTCTTCTACCTTCCATTTTTCTTTCCTGGCATCGACAGGCAACGATCGTTCAGATGCTCTCATCAACAAGAACATGAGAAAGGTATTATTCTCTCTGGCAAGTGTGAACTTAGGTTTTTCGATGGTGGGTCACACTGTCGCCTTCTAGCAAAAAAAATTCATACAATTGCCTACTATTTTATTTTATGAATCTCCATGTTTGATTTCCGAATCTTTTATGAATATGGTCGGTCAATAATCTATTTTGTTCTTCATCCTCTGAAAGCCTGGACATTAATTTGTGGCTGCATTCAATTGAAATGAAAATTTAGTAGATGGAACAACATTTCCTTGATGGAATTGTTAAAACCATGAAGGTTTTATTTGGTGGTTCATAAGATGAAGAAACCCTGTAATCTGATGTCTTCAAAACATGATTTCGAGATGTTTTTGGTTTCAACTTTCAATATGCTAAATGGATTTCTGGATTCTTTTGACTGGTTACAAAATGCTTATCTCGGTATTGCACATTACATGCCTTGTAGAAGAGAAGAGAATATATTGTTATGCTCAAGATTCATTGCTTAAGGTTGCCATTGTATGGTATTTCATGATCACTCATCAGAGATACTTTGGTTGCATTTTATGGAACTTATTGGAAAGGGACGGGTTAATTTTGAAAAGTAGGTACTTATTTAAGAACATATCTAGATTACAAGTATATTTTAGAATTTTTTTGGCTGGATGAGTGTATTGTGATGAGGCAACCCAAACAATTCTATCCATTGCATCTCTCTCTTAAAGATCCACAAGTCTCGGCATGAACTGGAGCTTGTCTGACTGTATTCCTCTTTTAATAGCCTTGGTTGATTATTCATGTATAACCTTGTATCAACCAAACAAGATCAGTCATAAATCCTTTTCCTCCATTTCACATTATTTGGGTTCATATGGTATGTTAAAATAATAATAATAATAATAAAAAAAAAGAGGAAATATCACTCCCCCGACCCCTCCCTTAATCTAAAAGATTCTATCAATCATCCCATTAATCGCTAAATAGGTTGTTTCCAAGTTTTGAACTTATGACGAACATGTTGCAATAGTGCAACTTAGCCATTGCGCCACAAGCTCACCCCAGATAATAAGATTTCAAAATAATAGTTGCATTATTCAACTTCTTATTGAAGTGGCATATCTACTGGTTTATGAGGGAGCCCTTTCAATATTGAATTTGAAAGAAACCGACTTCAATTATTCTTTTAGGTTGCTTGGACAATATATTCTAAACAACATGGTGTCTAATGCCTGACCACTGCTTGATGCATATGAAGATGCAAGCAAGTTACATGAAATTTTCATAAGATATTTCATAATTTGGTTGAAATAGTAATGTTTCCTACTTTTGGCAATCCAAACCATCAAGAATGCATATTCACAAAATTTAATAGAACTGGCCTTGGGGGTGCTAAAACTAATGGGTTACTCTCTCTAATGGATAGTGTTGTAGTTAATGTAAGGAAGACCATTAAAGTGCCAACTTGTACATGCAGCATTTGGGCCTATGAATGCAAAGCTGGATAGAGAGTGGGGATAAATTGGAGGTAAGGAGGATATCGTTGTCTCGACCAATTCCGTTTTCCTCTATGCTTTCAGGATTTAATTAGCCATTCCGTTTACTGACCACACAGAAACAAATTTCTTTCTCTTCATTTTTTTGGGCTGGTTTTGCTTATACAACCCATGAATCTCAATGCACTCAATTTGGAGCCATTGCGTTTTATATGATGGAACTAATTTGGGTTTTGTTTATTCAGTTTTTTATGATATCTCATTGAGAAACCAAAAACCCGTTTGGTAAGATTGCGAATTATTTGAAACTTTCCTTTTCTTTAGTTCCTTCTAGATATTGGAGATACATTTTTCTTTTTCCAGTTAGGTTTTGTGGCTCAATTGGACATATAGCCATATTTTGTGGCTACAAATGATATAACCTGTTTCTTTCTTAAGATGGTTTCTCATATTGTTTCCTTATTTGATCAGTTTGTCGAATAAGATGACGAAGGACAATGCAATTCAGAATGTAAGACGATAGAATGGGGCTTGTCAGGAGGTGAAGTTTTATGCTTGTTTTTATTTTTCCCTTTGTTTGGTGATATATGAATCAATTTTGTTCTAATTTTTTTAAGGTATTCATTTTGTGGAAATAAACCAATCAAGTGTGTCTAGTGAATTCCCCACATAGTAGCATGATAGTATTCTCTCGATTGTGTTACTATTTGATATTTTCTAAAAAAATTAGGTTTCAATTTGTCATGTGGACAACTTCATTTGCTGATAATTTAAAAGCAGCTGCAATTTTGTAATGAATAAGATGAAAATTGTTGGTTTCTATTTATTGGTTTGGTACACTGCACTGAAGTGTTTTATTGGATTTTTTTTTTAACATTTGATTTTGCCTATAGTATTGAGAGGCCTTGCAATGAATGAGCTAAAGATTTTAATAAAAGAAAATGGAAAAGTTATTGATGGTGTCTCTGTTTGGGAGTGGTCTGGCCCTGCGTTTGAAGAGTGTAGTAGGATTCAACAATAAGGATGTTGTTTTTTAGGGGTATAATATTCTTTATCAAATCTCATTGTTTAATGTTCTATAAGGAATTGGTTATTTGACCGCATGAATGAATTTGCTAATGTTAAAAAATGAGGATTAACTGAAGGCAGTGGTCCTAGAGCTTGGAAACTTCTCCGTATCTTTTCCCAATCTATAGTTGAAGAAACGGTATCATTTTTATTTCTCTTTACAAGTGAAGTAACCAGCAGTGGATGTTTGGATATCTAATCGAAGAACAAAAATATGAGACTGAAGTTGAACAGGGGAAAGGAGAATAATAGAGGTACCTGATCCATTTGATTAGGGAGGGGCTGACTTAGATTGAGACCAGTATTCTGATATTTTATTATGTTTATTTCAGTTTTGAGGCTTTCTTTTGAAAAAATCATATTCATCTGCATAGAAACCTACATATGTTTGCAAGCTAAAAGAGTTGCAAACATATTTCATGTGTTGCAGGGTTGTGATAAAGATGAGTTGCTGAATGTAAGAACATTTGCTGTATTTTTTGGTGCTAAGTTGTTTATTTTGTGATGTGGCTAGTTTATATGAGGATGTCATCTACCATATGGTTTTGATCAACTTGACTGCAATGGCGAAATTCTATTTTACCAGAAGAAATTTGTGCTTAACAGTTTGATTGATTTTACAGAGTCACCTAGATGATGTGCTTTCAACACCATTCCTGCTCTTGTTTGAGGACCTATTTTTTTTTTTTTTTTTTGGGGGGGTGGGGGGGTGGTTGGCATCAAGGGGGGGTGGTTGGCATCAAGGATTAGAATAGTTCATGTAGATGGTGTTAGAAAATGGACGTGCTCAAGTGATGTACAACCTGAAGATGGTTAAAAGTAAGGGAAAAGGTTCTCTGAGTTGACTGCAGAGGATACTCTAGCATCTCCTCTCTCTATATCTACCTCTTCTTCACATGAAATGACCTCTCTGACCCCAATGTACGAAAAAGTTTTGTAGCTCTTTGTTGGTGCGCTCCCTATGCTCCTTGCTCAGAGAACCCTCTCCCTAAAAGCAATTATGTACAAGTAAAGACCTCTGGTGGTCTGGAGAGATTCTTGGATGTTAGGGGAGCCCCTTTATCTTTTTCTTTGCGTTGTCTGAAGGCCTAGATTTCCTGTTGGATAAAATGGTTCAAAGGAAGAGTTATGATTTGCACCAAGAAAAGTCATACTCTTCCTGGGATCCAAACAATGCCCCCTGTCAACATTAATTACTATCACATGCAGTAAGGATATCCAAAAATATTCTTTCAGGTCAAAATCCTGTTACTACTACATTCTTGCTTGCCATCCAAAGTTCCATATTCTGCATGTTTTGCTTTTTGTTAATGGGTTGACTCTCACTCTGGTGCAATTTAATGTCTTTTTTGTTATTTCCAGATGATTGTGATTTTGGATTCATAGTTTCATCTGGAAGATTTCAGGAGGTGCTTGTAGCAAAGAAACAATAGATAAAAATAGGACTCTTTGTCCAATATTTGTACTAATTTTGGTGCATCCATATATGATGATGTTGAACATTTGCAAGGTACAACCTTTAATGTCACAGATGTATGATATGTCCAAAGACTACTCTGACCACAATCATTAATTGTTTTGTTTGAAATGTCTAGGAACCATATGTTCTCTCTCTCTCTCTCTCTCTCTCTCTAGTAATAAGTTCATTTTCTTTCTTGGTTTACGGAACTAAAAATCAAGATGACATACTTTTCATACTTGCCATTTTTAATCTAGATAGCGAATGCTAGTGATACGTAATTCATGGAATCATGGAATCCCTTCGCAATCGCATGTGTTTTATGTTCCTTGAATTCTTTACATTGTGATGCCCAAAATACAATCAGTTCTAAGCTTTATGTGCAACCTTGTAAGCTGGTTGTGAAAAGTTTCAAAATTCCTCCTATTCCTTTATTCCCAATGGAATCAGAAGTAGCTTCAGGTGCAAGTGATAGAATATTAAAATTCTATTCCAAAATATGATCAGCTTGATAGCTTGATGTGCAATCCTGTAAGCTGGTTTTGAAAAGTTCTAAAAATCCTCTTGTTCCTTTCTTACCAAATGGAATGAGCAATAGCTTCAGGAGTTAGTCACAGAATGCTCCTACCTTTCTTTCCTAATTCTTACTTAACCCAATTTTTGGAACCTCCTACAGATTTAGTTCTCATACTTCTTAGGTTAATGAGTAGTGTTCAAGGAGATGGTACACCACGTTTTAAGAAAATATTCTCATTTCTGAGACACTAGATACTTACATCAGGAAGTGACCTTTCATAATTGGATGTCAACTGTGTGAATACAATCTACTTGTAGTCAAGCAATCCGGGAATCTTTATAGGTTTCCCTAAACCCATTTGGCCTTCCCAAGAATGTCCGTAAGGGCATCTCCTCCATTGAGACTTATTGAAAAAAAAACCTCCCATTACTTTCAAGTGCCCTGATCCTTTGATTTTTGTGCATGACATTGGCATTTCACATAATGACAAGCAGCCTTGCAACTGACTATGTGTCGTAATTAATCAATTATTTAGGTGTCGGTGAGTATGAATTAGTTATAAGAATCACTTGAATGACAGAAGTGCTTCTCAAAAGAATGACTCAGAAAATCAGAAAGTGTACGAATCGTGGCCTTAGCTGCCCAAAGTGGTACTTGAAGATGGTGGCGCAGCAGGGAATTGAAAATAAAGGAATAGAAAATTAATTAGCGCTGGAAAAATCACGTTTGGGAATCACTAGGTTCCTGCTTCCATATTGAGCAACATCCTAACTTCAGGTATGCTGATAAAGGTATACAGCACAATCTGTGTTAAAATTGCTTTCCTTGAGGGATTTAATTGTTAATATTTGATATAATTGACCTAACAGTTCTTACAGCTAATTGCTAGGATTTGCATTGAGGAAAGCTCTGTTCTCTGTTTTATCTTTTATAACTGAAAGGAAATAAAATTGACATGATCAGATGGAGAGAAGACCATAATTGACACATATTAAAAGGAAAGGAAAAAATAAGAGAATCTGATTCACTGTGATATATTTGTGGCTTTTTTAGTACTTAGGTCGATGTAATTGTGGCTTTTCTACAACCCAGGTTGATATAGTTATGGCCTTTTTATTACTTGGCTGCTTTAGGCAAGTCACTGTATCGAAGTAATAAAAGGCCAAACTACATTCTAGCTTTCAAGTGGATAGCTCAAAAGACAAATTTGGGAACTCATGCAATGATGTAATCTGAATAGGAAAAAAATAAAAACTGATCATTCCTCTCTGATATTTCCTTCAAATGCTTTGATGGCTCTAATTGTTTACTTTCCAACTTCAGATCATATTGCTTTTACGCTTCTACAAGTTTGCTTTCAGCTACTACTAGCTATGATTGAATTTGCAAAAACATAATTTGTCTCTTAAATACTCACTAAGCTCTCTTAACATAACAATACCAAAAAACTCCCAACTTTTTCTATAACCTCTTATTTTTTATCTTCTAATTGTTTCCTTCTATCGAACTCCCTATACATAATATCCCATAACACATACCATATACCCTATACCCTAACCCTTGGAACACACTACTATAGAAAATTTCAATGGTTGTTCTCACACCTCTCTCTGATTGCTTACAGAGGAAGAGAATCTCACTACAAATATGTAGCAAAAATTGAGACAGAACACAGGACATCATACACCAACAACTACAGCCCTAGGTGGCAAAGGGCTGACATCGAGGTGCCTTCCTGTCAATATGAGCTCTTGGGGAAGATCAGCTTGTTATCCCTATAGTGTTGAGCGATGGCCCTTCCACTTGGCACCATCGGATCACTAAGGCCAACTTTTGTCCCGGCTTAACGAGTGGGTCTTGCAGTCAAGCTCCCTTCTGCTACCCTATACCCTATACCCTTATACACTTATACCCCATACGCCATACCCTTATACACTTATGCCTTCTTACCCTATACTTACATTATGCCCTATACCCCATACCCTTATACCCTGCATTCCAGCTTCACAGGACAAGTGGCAAGTTCTAAACATTCACTAATAAGAAAAACACATCTCTAATAGTTCCTCTAAAGTATTATTTAAAAATTATTTACCATAACGACACCTACTTCTACATGATTGCCTTAACTAACTTTGCTGTGAATAGTTGAACCAAAAGAGTCTTGGTGGATTCGAACCACCATCCCCTTAGAACATAATTGAGACATGCTCATGTTCCAAGTGCTCTATCAATTGAGCTAGAGTCCCAGAAAGTAGAGTTGTCAAGTAAAGATGCAATAAGACTACAAGAATTCCATTTCTTACTTTTTATACAGAATTTCACTTCTTTGAGTGAGTAGATTTTCACAAAATTGAAAAAAGTCAATCACTACGTATCAGCCACTTTTGCCCTTGCTTTTTCGAAAAAAGTATAATTTTACTATTTTACCCCTAAGACAATTCGGGCAACCGATCCATCAGTCTTTACCGATACCGATCCTATGCAACCGATACAATAGTTGAAACAATGTA
The DNA here is from genome assembly GCF_013358625.1 of Macadamia integrifolia. Classification (NCBI taxonomy): domain Eukaryota; kingdom Viridiplantae; phylum Streptophyta; class Magnoliopsida; order Proteales; family Proteaceae; genus Macadamia; species Macadamia integrifolia. The sequence goes on along the minus strand of NC_056561.1, from coordinate 19,987,922 downwards.
TCCAACTAGTAATAAAGTAGAAAATGCTCGAATAAAGGGCAAGAATATTAATACCATGCAAATCTCATTGAAATAAGATACTCATTCATAGGCCAAGTGGCAAGTTCTAAACATTCACTAGCAAGAAAAACACATATCTAATAGCTCCTCTTAAGTATTCTTTGAAAATTCTTTACTGCAACGACCATGACTTCTACATGATTGCCTTAACTAACTTTGCTATGAATAGTTAAACCAAAAGAGTCTTAGTGGATTCGAACCACCATCCTCTTGAAACATGCTCCAGACATGTGCATGTTCCAAGTGCTCTACCAATTGAGCTAAAGACCCATGAAGTAGAGTTGTCAAGTAAATATGCAATAAGACGACAAGAATGCCATTTTAACTTATTCTACATAATTTTACTTCATCTTGGAGTGAGTAGAATTTCAGAAAACTGCAAGAAGACACAAATCAAGTGATGTTATTATAGTAGAATTTCACCACTACAGTCAAGTTAATCAAAAGTAAAAACCATGTGATGTTATTAAGATATTTGTAGAAGCTCAACCCATGGCACTCCTTGCATGATCAGTAAGATGTTTCCAAGTTCTTCACTTTTAATATCAAAATCCTTAGTACACGGGCTTGAGGTGTGAATAAACTATTCGAAGTAACAAAAGAGGTTCATAAGCTTGTAGGTTACCAATAAATCAAACCCCTAGACCACATAAACTGGAAAACTTCCATATGGTCAGTGAAATCATTGGTCAAAGCATTTCCCACATGCATTACAAATACAATATAGTAGTTTATTGTTTATTCAGTTCCAATGTACAATGACCAGTCTTTAATTCTCCAAGAAGAAGCTCCATACCATATATACTCCAAGATTAATTGTTTTTTCCCTAATTCACATCAAAGATTCTCAAGTTATACCAGTTCATTTATCTGCATTGTTCAGAACATCCTCGGAGTAGTTTAAGTAGGAAAAGCCAACACCAACTGGGGAGTCAAGAAAGATGATGTCTACCACTGCAAAATGACACAAATAATTAAATACAGTTGCTTCAGCAGTAAATCTAAGATGAATAATGCAACTTGCCAAATACAAGTTCTGAAAATAATTTACCCTAGGCATCAATACCCGGTATAATTCAAGCACATGTATTAGTAGGAGCCAAATCAAGGTAAGCCTAATATTCACTACCTATATCCGTAGACCTACATTATTAATCTATGTTTAAAACTACATGATCCTAACGAATCCATCTTGCATATGTTCCTTGCTGTCATAATTTTATCCAGGGCATGCTTTACTCAAGTTTTGTAAGAAGGTAAATCTGTAGTCTACATTCAAATGCTAGCAGTCAACATAAATCAAATCCATGCAGTTAAGTTGATTATATGCCATAGCTTGAGTTCTAAACGTGACCACCTAAATTTTCACCTGCAAGAGGTAAGAGATGAACCATTTCATTTCTCTTGAGAATGAAGCTTACTCTTCATCCTGCACCTACATATTAAGTTGAACTACTATTCAAATTTCCCAGAAAATTTTCTTCAAATTGGGTGCAAGAAAATTTACTCTATAAAAGTGTGAAACTAACAGTCAAGCTCAGTTGAGATTAACAGTCCTAGCGGTGTAAGAATCATAAAATCAAACTAAGAACCATGAAATCAAACTACAAAAAGATCTGTTGCAAAAAATTTACTGACATCTCATTACTGTTGGATAGTTGAAACAACGATGAAATCAATTCTGCCTATCATCATTACATCACTCTTCATCATGTTTGTCCAGCCTATCAAAGAACAAAGATTTTAGGCTCACACTATCAAGAAAAAGCACCCATCTGCTACTTGTTAGTACTTAATGAACTCATATAAGGCGTATGGAATACAATTCCATCACAATTAATTCCATTCCGCCCTTAGTAAAGCTTTCAATCACAGATTAGACAGGAACCGTATGATCCACTCACAATAAAACTTTGAGAGGATCTAGCAGCCACTTGTTTTGTGACATCATACAAGCACAACAAGTATAATACCAGTGCATAGACATAAATTGAGCAAGAAGACAAGCTTATCAAGTATTATAACATGTTCTGCTGATATTTTTCATCTTATTATGACACTTACCATGCCATGATCATATGGCCACCATTAAAGGAGATTATCAAAACCATTTATCCACAAGATGGATTTGATTGCCCTCATCCCAATGCTCTATGAAATGATAGCCCATCAAAATTGCCAAAAGGGTATCACTAATATTCATGGCTTGATAACTGAACATGATATATTGACCTTAATGAAGGAGAACAGAACTCAGTTGATGTTAACAGTTCACCCTGGAAAACCATAATCTGCTGTACATTTTTTTTTCCTTGAAGGAGGGGAAATAGTGCATTGGTTTTTCATAAGGGGATTCGGATGCCCACATCAACCTTAAACTTGGTGGACCTTGTTTGCATTGTAGACCTTTAATTAAATCAAATTAATTAAACCAAAAAAAGAATCAATTGTGAAACACAGAGAGAAGTGTGCCTATATCGATCTTTAATTAACAAAATTACAAGGAAGATTTACAAACTTATGCAAACGTGGGAGTCTGAAAATGGGTCTGGGGATGGTAGAGTAACTATCAAATTGATCTTAGGTATCAAATTTTAATAAAACAAACAATAGATCTGAAAATGCATACCTCCGGTACCCAAACTAACAAGGAACCAGAGATGCTTAAAGCGGAAATATAGAGTTACAGTAATTATATTGTTTTCAGAAATTACTCAAATATTGAAGAATCATATGAAATAATATGGAACCAAAATCCACAAAGCTTCAGTTGGAGAAGGCAAAGGCGGAGAGAGAGAGAGAGAGAGAGAGAGGGGGGGGAGGCAAATCATACCTGTGTTTACGAAGGTGAGGGTGAATAGCTGCCGGAGCTTCCATGGATGAACGCCTTTACCAAATGGGTGGACGAACGACTACAGAGCCAACCTGACCATTAACAAAGGGGGTTAGGGCATGCCCTAAGTTTTAACGTTCTGCACCTCAGGAATCTCGACCAAATGGGGTTTTCAATTGCTTCAAAAAACAAGCTTTCTATCACCGCCTGTAAGGAGGGGATAGGGACTCGTGTGGGAGAAGAAACTCGGGGTTCTTGCTTTTCTTTTCTTCCAAGGATTCAAGGGCTTCCATATAAGAGGAAATCAGAAGAAATGCTAAGTTGAGATTCGCAGGTGGGGAGAAGAAAATCAGGGTTCTTGCTTTTCAATCAGGGTTCTTGCTTTTCTTTTCTTTCAAGATACGCTATACCTTACCAGAAAAAATACCTAATTTCAAGATACGCTATACCTCGCTGAGAAGGACCGTTTTGAACCACTATAAGTAACCCACTGTGATAATCCATAGTGGTTGAACTCTTCAATGGCCACACTAAACTAAATTAATTTGTTACTTAGGGCAGAGACCAAATTCCCAATCTATTTGATGTAAGCAGAATGAATTGAAGAGAGAAAGATCAGAGCAGGGAAATGATGGAGGAGAGCCAAGAAGAATTTTTCCTATGGGACGTGTTTCTGAGTTTCAGACGCGCCGATACTCGCCACAACTTTACTGACACCTTATACAAAGAGCTCGTACGTAACAATATCCGGACCTTTCTCGGTGACGAGTGTCTAGAGGGAGGAGACGATGATCTCGCCCCGTGCCTGTCGGCGGCGATCAAGGAATCGGCATCATACATCGCAGTCATATCGGAGAACTACGCTTCGTCGAGGTGGCGTCTGGAAGAACTGGCACAGATATTGGATTGCAAGCGTCGGTTGCTTCCGGTGTTCTACAAAGTGGATCCTTCCGACGTCCGCAGGCAGAAGGGCCCCTTCGAAGATGACTTCCTATGCCACGAGCGACGTTATGGGGAAGAAAACGTCCAGAGATGGAGAAGAGCTATGAAAGTCGCTGGGGACAAGAAGGGTTGGGATTCAAATACCTGGTATTCTCCCTGCTTTCGTTTTCCCCCTAGTCCCTCCCCACTCCCCCACCCTTGCTTTCCTGTGCTTGTTTTTTTGAGGAAAAATCATTCCAGCCGCTGCACCGCACTTGCGTCAGGTGGCCAAGAGTTTCTTGGGGCGCATGCCCAAATGCTCTTAGCCGTCCATTGCTCACCGCACTTCACCACTCGCTGCAGAGTGTAGATGATGTAGGCGCTCCTGTTGGGTGTGTCTTTTATGGAAAAATAATTATATTTCCAATTTTGCCCCCCTCAACCTCATTCCCAGTCCCCCCGCCACGTCACCGTCGCCTCACCGCTGCAATCCCGGCTGCCCTCTCCACCACCCAACCCCACCGTGATTCCTGCCCCTGCTCCTGCCCCTGCCCCTGCCCCTGCCCCAGCCCCGCCCTGCCCCGCCCCTGCCCCTGCCCAGCCCCATCTTTTCCCCGCGCGAACCCCACCACCTCACCCCTGCACTTCTACTACTCCCAATCACTGGTAACAATGGCTGTCCCAAAGCGATGCTCACTGAGTTCTCAACCATCGCCCGCAACCTCACTCAAGACTCCTTCTCCCCTTTCCTCAATTGCATTCACGACACCGATTCCTCTGAGAAGTCTCCCGTTCGGAAACAATTCGTCCGCCTCCTTGGTTTCATCTCTTAGACCATATCTCCCTTTCTCTCCAAAATGCTCGTTAACATCGTTCGCCGCCTCAGGGACCCCGATTCCGCCGTCCGACAGGCTTGTATCGACCTTGTCACGGCCATGGCTTCCCAGATCACTAAGCGCCCATTCTTTGTGTTCTTGAAGCTTTTAATGGAGACTCTCCTGCTTGAACAAGACTACAAAGCCCAGATCGGTTCCGCGCTTTGTCTCGCCTACGCCATTGAGGTTATACCCCGCTATGATTTTTTTCTTTGGGTCTTTGGCGATTATACGTTGTGAGATTGTGTGTCAAGATTCACATTGTTTTGTAGTATTTCGTTGGGTTGGCAATCTCTATCGCGCCCCTAATTTGGATATAATTCTCGGCCAATACTGACATGGATATGAATCGGCTGAAATCAGGCCGCTACAGGGCATAATTTCATAACTCATCCACATTTTGGCTGATAAACCCAATCCGTATCTGTATCAGAATCTGATGCTTAGAACCATTGCCATGGCTTTCTCCTCCTGCCACTGGGATTCCCTTCTATTATAAAATGCCAATGGATTAATATCAGATCTTAGAAGAAACCAATCTCATTTGCAATTAAGAGCGTGGTGTCAGTTTGAAGGCTGAACTAATTTTAAGAGTGTAAAATACTGATATATAACTTTTCCGTTCTCCACGGGGAAGTGAGGAAGCATGTAAAACTGTGGCATCACAAAACCACTGCACCATATTTTATTTTATTTCCTTTCATTTGTCTTCATTTCTATTAACTATGTGCTAATGTTAATTGACAGGACGGATGATTTACAATTGATTCGAGACGTAGTTAAGACGATATTGCCTAAAGTGAATAACAGTCCCCTGGGTGTGGCTAAACATCCAGTTGGCATCAATTTGCGTGTAGCAGAGCTGGTGGAGCTGTTGGACATGAGATCCAATGATGTCCGAGTTGTTGGATTTCATGGGATGGGTGGGGTTGGCAAGACCACCCTAGCTAAGGCTGTTTACAATCGGCTCGCTGCTCACTTTAACTATCGTTGCTTCATTCCAAATATTAGAGACGCTTCAAAAAAACATAATGGTTTGGTTTCCCTTAAAGAGAAACTTGACCATGAATTTAATAAAGTGCACTGTGGAGATGAGGTTGTTAGAGGTGTCATTGATATTTCTGAGAAGCGAGTTCTTATTGTTCTTGATGATGTTGATGAAGCAGAGCAACTTCATGCTCTAGTTGGGAACAGTGGTTGGCTTTATAAAGGAAATATGATCATTATCACCACTAGAAATAAAGAAGTTCTAAGAGAAGACTTTGTGAACCTTGTCTATGAGGTGAAAGAATTAAGTTCTTCTGAGTCACTCCAACTCTTCAGTTATCATGCATTTGGAAGAGGAAAACCGGCGGAAAATTTCTTGCATCTCTCTGAGAAAATTGTGTCCCTCACAGGAGGACTGCCTTTGGCATTAGAAGTTTTTGGTGCTTCAATGTTCAATAAGAAAAAGGAGAAGGAATGGGAAGCCGCAGTGGAGAAGTTGAGAAATATTCAACCAGCTCATCTTGAAGAAGTGTTGAAGATAAGTTATGATGGGCTAGATGAAGAAGAGAGATGTATATTCCTTGACATTGCATGTTTCTTTGTCTCAAAAGGTATGGAGATAGAAAGTGCTATTGACATATTTAAGGGCTGCGGTTTCAATGCCGAGGAGACAATCAAAGTCCTCACTGGAAAATCTCTTATTAAGATTTTGGATGACAATACCTTGTGGATGCATGATCAACTTAGAGCTATGGGACAAGCAATAGTTCGACAAGAAGACCTTACAAATCCTGGTAAGCGGAGTAGATTGTGGGATCGTGATGATGTAATGGCTGTTTTGGATTCTGACAAGGTATGCATGATAATACTTCTTTTTTTTTTTTGTTTCTTATCTTGTGTTGACAAAGTGGGAGTGAGTCTGTGTACATTATGACCCTCCACCCCGCAGTGGCAGGAGGCTTGTGCACTGGGTATGCCCTTTTTTCTTATGTTGACAAAATCCTCTATTGGAACTTCAGTAAAGGAGCTGAACCAATCAAGGTCTGATTAAACTGCTAAGCAAACATATGAGGGTTTTTGGGCAAGCCACATAAGCCATAGGAAGATGGTTAGCAATTGTATGATAATCAAAATATACCCTTATCTCCTGGACAGGCTTCCTTATGGTTTTGTTTAGAGTTCACACTCAACATGATAATTTTTTTAATTAGCTGATAGCATGCATTTTGATTGTGTGGACCCATCTGAGAGGATTTACTGTTTTTTAATTTGCTCTTACCATGGCCAATATTTCTGTACTCAATTTTTTTATGTTTTTCTTGTATGATTGACTTTAGGGTACAGGAGTGATTCAAGGCATCATCCTTGACTTTGGAGATAATTCAGAATCTAAAGAAATTGCTAAGATCAGCAACCCAACACATTCCATTATTACATGCTTGAAGGAAATCCTTGAGAAAATTCTTGATTTTAAGCAACAGAAAGATAAAGAAGCCAAGTTGTGCACTGGACCATTTCAACCAATGGTTAACCTGAGACTACTTCAGATCAATCATGTGAAATTGAAGGGAGCCTTCAACCATTTCCCTCCTGATCTAAAATGGCTACAATGGAAAGGATGTCCTTTGGAAGTTCTTCCTTCTGACTTTTGTCCTCCGAAACTTGCTGTCCTCGATTTGTCGAGGAGCAAGATCAAACAAGTATGGAGCCAAAGACCATGGTGGGGCCGGTACAAGGTAAGTTTCACTGATCAAATGAAACCTTTTCCCTTGTATTTCATTGTTTATAGTGCTTTACTATAGTTTACTGCTTTTGAAGAGCATGGTTGCACTTGTGAATCTGATAGGTGTACACAAATGGTAAAAGAAAAAATGATTTAAGGTCTAACTTGATTTCTTTCCATCAGTGCTAGGTGTTTTGGACATAGTTGTCAAGTTGTCACCTAGGCACCTCCTTGGCGTCCAAGCGGTTTTTTTTTGGGGTTTAGGTGACTATCGGCTTAGTGCAAGGCATTGGCTTAGGCTCGAAATGGTATCGAACCAGGTTTTGCACTGATTTATATCAAACATCATTTAAGTGATTATTCATAAATAAGCAAATGCACCCCAGATGAATCTAACAAAAATAGTTAAAAATTCAAATTCCAAAAGGATAAAAAGTTAACTCACTAGTTCAAGAACAAAATTGAATTTCGGTTGTAGGGGTGATTTTCAACTTTCAAATGTTAAGTTTTTCTCAAATCTAAAAATTTCATAAATCTTATTGTGATAGAACATCTCTAAAAACCGAAAGAGCAACAAAATAATCTTTTATTTTGATGTCTATAAGTTTTATTTCCATTCAGAGCGATTTTAAACAGTATTCACGCACACCAAATAAGATTTGGTTGGAACATGACTCGTTCATCATAAATTAGATAAGAAATATAGGATTTGTTGGAAAGTTGGTTTTGTGCTCTATCTGATACAAAAAGTCTCATGTAAAAATAAAATCATTTGATCAATCAAATTTATTAGAGAACAAGAATATTTCTCTAAATATTGATTTCTTATGATTTGATGTGACTTAATGTTGGGTAGTCAAGAAGCGTAAAATAGATAAGTTAGTGTAATAGAGATGAGGATATTGATATGGATGTATGGCAAAACTAAAAGAGATAGAGTAATGAATGATCGGATTAAAGCTGATTTGGGAGTTGCCCCGATTCAGGACAAGCTTCGAGAATGTTGTTTAAGATGGTGTGGGTATGCTCAACGGAGGCCTTAGGATGCCCCATTAAGGAGTGATCAGATTTAGATGGAAAGAGATAAAAGAGCTTGGGGGAAGCCTAAAATGACCACAGATGATGTTGTAAGGAAAGACATGCAGAGGCTAAGTCTTGACTCTAGTATGAGCCAAGGTCCGAAGTCTCAGATTTTTTGGTTTTTTTTTTACTGAGACGAAATGGCATATAAAATATAAAAGTACATAATTTCGGTCATATTTTGGCCATCTCGGTCATTTTGTTTCACACATTTCATTTATTTTGGCCACTTCAGCCATTAGCCCACCAAAATGGCCACCAAAACACACGGGAAAAAGTACACCATTTCGATGAAATTTCAGTGTTTAACGGAACGAGTTCTTGAACCTTGTTATGAGCTCAAACAGAGCTGTTTGGAGGGCAAAGAAACATGTAGCTGGCCACTTTTAGGTGGGATATTCTTGGGGTGTTGCTTTGTTTATTTCTTTTTATTTTTATTTTACCCTCTCACAGATCCATGTAGTGAACCCATTTTGATGCAGATTCGGTTCCAATGATTGAGATTGGATCTCTTAGGGCCCACTTATTTAATAAATAGCATAATTTTAACAAAATAACAAAGAGAAGGGCAAATCTGTAAATAAGTGAAAGTTTCTAACAAGTAACGGTATAACTGCAAAATACTAGAAATTTAGGTCATGAAAAGAAGGGAAAGGGGAATGTAAACGTTAGTGACAAAGGGTAGAATTGGAATGGCAAAATAAATAAAGAAAGTGGGGATAGAAACAAGAGATAAGGGTAATTCTGGAAACTAAAAACTAAATAAAACCTAAAAAGAGGATCGTGACCTTCTTCAACCTTCAGCCAAGAAAACAGGGGCGGAAGTCCAACGACCCTTCAGATTAGGAGAACTCCTTCAACAGGGATCAGATGGGCCTGAAAATTCAAGTGTATGATCGCAACTCCAGGTTCTACTGATTCCAGCCAATTAGCAGAAAGGAATTTCTGAAACCAGATCAAACGGACAGCACAGTTGCAGGTTCCTTCAAAGGGTTGGATCTCACCACACACGTGAGACGTAGATGCCCAACTTTCCAGGTTAAGTCGTCTTTAGGTAAGGATTATACGTACCAAATTTCAGCCACAAAAATTGAAGATTGAGGGTGCTCGATTCAACTGTGGAGGGCTGCAAGTATCGCACAAAGAGAGATAAGAACAGTGATATAAAATGATAGATTGGAAGAAGAGAAGAATATCAGAGAAAGGAAAGAGAAAACAGAAAAGAGAGATGGATAGAGGATATTAGAAAAGGGGGAGAAGGAAACCATCCATGGCTGCCATCGATTCCAACCAAAACATATTTTCTCAAATTCATTCAATTCTTCAAAAACTAAAACTGAAATTTCATTATGTCTTACATGACTACTTAAAGGAAAAATCAAAACAATTAAGGGAAACTATTGGAAAGAAACTACTCTAAAATTAGAAGCTAACTAACCCCAAAAGAAATTGTTTCTAAAATAAAAGGAAATCAAATCAAAAGCTAATTTTTTCCTAAATCAATCGTCTAACTGCATCACATTTGGTTAGGAAAGGTTGAGTGGTTGTTCTTGTTGTTGATGTGACTTAATGTTGAATTTTAATGACTTGATGTGGCTTAATGTTGATTTTATTTTATTTTATTTTTTTGTTGTAGAAGATTGATGACTAGATGTGGTTTAATGTTGATCTTAGATGATATAAGGTATCTATTGTAGCATACTAAACAATCTAAGAAAAGAAAGGAAAAAAAAATAACAATTGGGTGCCTTGTCGCCTTGTCGCCTTGCCTTGCCGCCTTAGCGTTTAGGCACCCCTTCACCACCTTGGGTTGCCTTGTTGCTTTGACAACTATGGTTACCAACATATCATTAGTCATTACTATTTAATGTAAGACCAAAGGTTCACAACAAGATGATACTATGAAGAATGAATTAAATCTCCAAATAGACCTAGGATGGCTATTAGTTAGGGTATTATAGGAGAGAGAATGTTTGGGTCTACATAAGAGAGAGAGTTTCAATCATGTATTTTTACAGTGCTTATTCTAAATGGATGTGTTGTAATAATGAGTCTTATGGGTTTTAGGGAAAGTGTCAGTTACCAAATAGACCCTAAGGGGTTTAATGGTCTTTGTAATTCTCTAGAATCTTCTCGCCATTGATATAAATAAAGAGGGCTAGTGTCATATTAGACACAAGTCATTACCCCATTCAACATGGTATCAGAGGCATAGGATCTGAAACCCTAAGGGCTCTCTCTTTCTCATTTCTCTCTCTCCTAGCGCCTCCTTTATCTGCTCCTCCCTCCATCTCTCTTCATCTGCTTCTCTCTCATGGTGGGAGCTTCTTAAACCATCAAGAGGGTTTCTAGCCTCCATCCATCCTTTCCCTGAGCTCTCAGACTCTCTTCTACAATGATTTGAGAGACTCAGAACCTTTTTTTTATCACTTTTTCAGGGTTTTCTCTTTGAGAACGTTTTTTCATTGTCGGGATGCTTTTTCCCCGCTCGATTCTCCGATTGTCTTGATGTTTGTTGCGATTGGTGCCTCTTATCCTTGTGGTGGTATGTACCGACCTCTTTTTTATTTGAGATCTTTGTTCGAGAGCTATCCCCAAAATTGTTTTCTCAGGGTTTTACCCTTTATCGATTTTTGGGTTTTCTAGCTTTTTTTTTTTTTGTTATTTTGGTGCTTTCTCTATCTCCGGCTAGTGTCTTTTCTATTTGTATAGCCTCTTTAAGTAGCAACATGTCTACTATCTCATTTGCTTCTACTGGCGGAGACACCACTGCTCTTCCTACCTTTCTTCCTTGTGCTATCAAGCCTAGTGGCATAAACTACCTTATCTAGTCACACTCGCTCTGCATCCATCAAGTCCCGTGGCTATTACGGGTACCTCACTGGAACCACGAAGCGTCCTACCACCGGTACTGAGATTGACAAGTGGGAGTGTGCCAACTCTCTGGTTATGGCCTTCCTTGTCAACTCCATGTTGTCATAACTTTCGCGTGGCTATCTCCTCCTTGACTCTGCTGCGAAGATCTGGAAGTCTGTACATGATATCTATTCCCAGGCAGGGAATGATGCTCAGGTCTTTGAGCTTCGCTAGAAGGTTCATGATCTGAGTCAGAGAGGGGTCACTCTGTCACAGTACTACTATGAATTGCGGTCACTATGGACTAAGTTGGATTTCTATGAGGAGTATACTCCTTCCACTGCTGAAGATGTCACCAAGTTTCAGAAGCGAGAGGACAAGATCGGGGTCTATGATTTTGTGGCAGGTTTCAATGTGGAGTTTGATCAATTGCGGTCCCAAGTTTTAAGTCGTGACCCCTTTCCTACCTTCGATCAAGCCTATGCTGTGATCCAACTTGAGGACAGTCGACATACCACTATGCTTCCACGGCAAGCTGCCACTCCTGCTGAGAGATCTGCACTTGTTTCTGGCACTCAGTCCCTTAGTGCAGGCCCACAGTCTGGTGGCTCCTCTACTAGGACTCCAGTGAAGTGCGATTACTGTGGGAAGGAGCGTCACACCAAGGAGCACTACTGAAAGCTTCATGGTCAGCCTGCTGATACATTTGGAAAAGGGCGAGGGAAGGGTTGTGTCAGTACTTCTGAGCAGGCCAACCATACTGAGAGTCATGACTCTGACTCTGCTTTTAGCTCCTTAGTTGCCTCGCTATCATCTGACGAGCTTACTGCCCTCCAGCGCCTCTTGACACGTCCAGACTCTCTTGCACCTGCCACTGTGAGCTCTGCTCATTCCACCCCTTTTGGGTCAGATATCTCCTTTTGTGGCCATACTATGTTTGTCCCTTTTACCCCTTGGATTATAGACTTTAGGGCTTCTGATCATATGATAGGCCACTCGTCACTTTTTTCACAGTACACTACTTGTCCTGGTAATAGTAAGGTCAAATTGGCTAATGGTGTTACAATCCCAGAAACATGTAACCAAACCAGAGAAAGAGAAGAAGAAAAGAAGAGAGAATAGAAGAGAGGTGAGATCGAGATTCTCCCAAAAGAGGGGAATAACCTGCGATCAGACCAGAATACTCTAATCGTAGGTTATACCCGTAATATATATATATTTCAAAAATAAAACCAGGTACAAAAATACCCCTGAACTCACGCTAGTCAACCCTAACACAGAAATAGGGATCGATGGGACATAATTGCCCGTATTGCCCTTATCGCTAATTGAGCCTAACACCTCAATCTTGACACTCCTCAAGCTGGAGCATATACATCACCCATGCTCAGCTTGGTACAACCATTATGAAAACTAGGAGCAAATAGAGACTAGTGAACATGTCAGCCAACTAATCTGAGGAATAAACAAAAGAAGTCTCGACCAGCTTCTTTAGAACAGCATCACGAACAAAGTGGCAGTCCACTTCGATGTGCTTGGTCCTCTCGTGGAAGACTGGGTTACTAGCAATGTAAACAGCAGCTTGGTTGTCACAGTACATCTTCATAGGCTTAGTTACTGGAAACCCCAACTCCAAAAGCAACGACCGTAACCAAATTACCTCTAACGAATGTGCAATACCCTGTAGTGGACCTACGATCACTAGCAGAGCTAGCCCAATCAGCATTAGAGTAGCCAACAAGATCCATATGCCAATTAGGACGATGGATCAACTGTTTACTAGGAGCACCCTTTAAATAGCGAAGACCATGAACAATTGCATCCTAATGAGCTTTCTAAGGAGATTACATGAACTGACTGAGGACCCCAACAACATAAGAGATGTCAGGTCATGTGATTGTAAGATATATCAACTTGCCAACTAAACTCCTATACTGATGCACATCTTGAAGAGGTTCACCATCACTAACACCAAACTTTTGGTGAGGGTCCATAGGGATATCTACAGGCCTGGATGCAAGCATACCAGTATCAGATAAAAGGTCCAACACATACTTCCTTTGAGATAAACTGATCCCCTTCTTACATCGAATCACTTCAATCCCAAGGAAATAGTAAAGCTGACCTAAGTCTTTAGTCTGAAAGTTCTGTTGTAGGTAGTTCTTCACATTAGAAATTCCTGTCTCATCATTACCAGTGAGAATAATATCATCCACATAAACCACCAAGACAACCACTTATCACCTCTGCGACAAATAAAAACAGAGTGATCAGAATAACACTGAGAAAATCCACAAGTTACTATAGTAGTGCTAAACTTGTCAAACCATGCCCGAGGGGACTGTTTAAGACCATAGATAGCCTTGTGTAAATGACACACGACCTCTATGTTCCCCCTGAGCAACATAACCATGAGGTTGCTCCATATACACCTCTTCCTGTAAATCACCATATAAAAAGGCATTCTTGATATTTAACTAAAACAAAGGCCAATCAAAGTTGACAGCAAAAAAAATAAGTAGGCGAACAGAGTTCAGCCTAGCTACCGGTGAGAATTTCTCAAAATAATCAACCCCATACGTCTGAGTGTACCTCTTGGCAACCAGACTGGCTTTCAACCGCTAAACAGAGCTATAAGAATGATACTTAATAGTGTAAACCCAACGACACTTCACCAAGTCCTTACCCGGAGGTAAATCTATCAGACTCCAAGTAGCATGATTCAAGAGAGCATCCATTTCTACATCCATGGCAGCTTTCCACCCAGGGATATGCAAGACGTCAACATGAGATCGGGGAATAGTGTTAGTAGAAAGAGACAAGGCAAGACCACGGATAGTTGATGGGAGATGAGACAAGGAAACAAGTTATTAATGGGATACACAGCCATAGATTTTTGTGTGCAAGTTCGTGTACCTCTACTTTGAGCAATTGGAAAGTCATCAGTGATAGGAGGGCTAGGAGCTTCACCAAAGGAAGGCGGCAATGGAGGTGATGCAGTACCGAGGGTCTACACCAAGAGGCACAAGAGGGTCGACCCAAGTGGCTGACTGGGTCGACTAGATCTGGTCCAAGATAGCCCACGATTTGGGGCTAGTGATGGGGTTATTAATTACTTAATTAGTCTGATCTAGTTTCTATTTTTCAGTCTTAAATTAGTTTCTAATTTCTGTTCTAAGTTAGTTTCTAATTTCACTATATTACAATTTTCCAGTTTTAATAACTACATGTTGGTAGTTTATTCGGTTAATATTTAGAAGCTTTGAGTTTCTATTCTTTGTAATCTTACACCCCATCATTATAAATAAAGTAGGGCTGCTATTGCTGCCCACGATTTTTATTTTTAAGAAAAGAAAGCTCTTGTGCTGCTGCCGCTGGTTTTTCCATGGTTGTTCCTTGTGTTTGATCGAGGAAGAAAGGTTTGGTGTTTGATCCAGGCGACTCCTTGTGGCGTGAAGTCTAGGAGGGTTCTTAGTGTGTTATCTTCTCTTCTTTACAGTCTCTAATCAAGTGATTACTGCCGCCACAACCAGGTATCTATAGTTTTACTTTTCTGCCTAGATTTTCTGTCAAAAGAGCCAATCGGCCTCTATTGTTGGGATTAGTTCTAGCCGTCAGTTTGCTCTCTAATTCTGATCGATTATTCCTCCATACACCACTAAGGATCGATCCAAGTTTTAACAATTTCTGTGCAACCCTCAGTGAGATATTCAAAATCTCCATATTTTTGTCTTCTGGTGGCCTGTAGTTTCTATTTCTGAAATTGATATTTCTGCTGGTTTAGTTACTGATTTCTGGACTGTTGTTCGTATATTCTGATAACTTGAATTTGTTAGTTATCTTGTTTAGTTCCTGGTTTAGTTCTAAGGACTACTGTTGTTCTTACTTATTCTCTGTAATACTGTTCATGGAGGTCGGCAGTTTTCTGGAATGATATTTGAAGTCTGATTTCTAATAGATATTTGGGACTGGTTTTGGTTGTTCTTTGGTTTAACCTTCCTGCAGTTTTGGATCTAGTTTGGTTTGTCAAATCTAGTCCTACATTAGGTGGGAGCGAATCATCTGGAGTATTGGTATCGGCACTAGGCTGTCCAGCTTTTTCTTGCACTGATAAACTTGTAGAGGAGGTGTGTCGCTGGCACTAGGAATATCAGGAACAGGAATTAGAGATGGAATGGGAGGAGTTGGAGAGTTCTACTCCATCCCAGACTGGGACACTTGAGGACAAAAAAAATGATGTGCCTTCAAAAAAGTACACATTGGCACTAGCAAAATTTAGGTAACAAGATCATAGCACTTGTACCCATTCTGAGTACGTGAATAACCTAAAAAAAATGCACTTAGTGGACCGAGGAGATAATTTATCTGACGGTGCATGCAAATTATGAACAAAACACACACAACCAAAGACACGAGGAGGAACTGAAAAAACTTGGCAAATTAGGGAACACAATAGAAAAAGGAGACCAATCGGAAAGAACCAAGGAAGGCACGCGATTAATCAAGTGACAGGCAATTAAACCCATCACACCAAAATTTTTTTGGAACATGCATATGTATCATAATAGCTCGTGCTACCTCAGGAAAGTGCTAATTTTTGTGCTCAGCTACCTCATTTTGCTGGGGGGGTATAAGCACAAGTAGTTTGGTTTATCATCCCACGGCTAGCATAAAAATCAGAAATCTCATTTTGGGTATACTCTAAAGCATTATCAAATCGAAAAATCTTAATTAAAATGCCCAACTAAGTTTTTATTTCATTATAAAAATTATGAAATACAGATAAAAATTTAGATTGATCCTTTAACAGATATAGCCATGTAAGATGAGAATGATCATCTACAAAAGTCAGAAAATATCGAAGTCCAAATCTATTACTGACTCTGTAAGGACCCAAACATCAGAATGTACTAAAAAAAATAAAGACGGACTACGAGACACGGAGCAAGATGGGAAGGACACATGGTGATGCTTTCCCAACTCACAAACTTCACACTCTAACTTGAGCACATACTTAAAACTAGGAAATAAAATTTTTAACCTAGACAAAGACAAGTGTCCTAAACGACAGTGCCATTGGAAAGGAGTCACATCCCTAACAGCAGTAGCAATAGTAGAAGAAGCACGAGTGCCACAGTTGAGAAAATATGAACCATCTTTTTCATGCCCTCCACCAATCGTCTTCCTCGTGTGAAGATCCTGAAAAAAACACAATAAGAAGGAAAGAAAGTTACTGAGCAATTTAATGACCTGGTTAACTGACTTACAGAGAGGAGATTTAATGGAAATTGGGGAACATGTAACACAGAAGAAAAATTGAGGATGTAGGTGAGATAGTACCATAACCTAACACCGGTGTTAAAGCACTATTTACAAGAACAACATATGTAGAGTTGGTACTAGGAAAAAATGACTTAAACAAGGATGATTTACCAGTCATATGAGCAGAGGCACCTGAATCAATTATCCAGGGAGTAGAAGTAGTTGTAAGAAAGGCTGAGGTACCTGCATGAGCCAAGGTAGCAACGGATGTAGACGCACCATTGGATGTATTAGAGGATGCCTCAAGAGTCTGCAAATGCCTTAGTAGTTGATTAATGTCATCACGTAGACTAGTAGACGAATCTCCTGAGGAAGTTCTCGGTTTAGTATCAGTGGGAGACACTGTGTCAGTACCATCGTCTGACACTGTATGATTGGCTAATTGGGTTACCCACTCCGGCTTGCCATGCTTTTCCCAACAAGTCTCTATAGTATTGTTGGAATTTCCATAGTAAGTACACTGGCGAGAAGACTTATCAGATGGTTGTCCATTAGAACCTCGACTAGTAGACACACGACCTCCCCCACGTCCATGGTTGGCGAGAAAGGCTGAATTTTCTTTGGAGGAATGATTAGGTTTGGTGGAAGATGTAATAAGCTGAAGTCTTGAATAAGTATCATTCAGTATGGGGACAGTATCGCTAGCAAGTAAATGACCGTTCACTGCCTTCAAATCATTATTCAAGCCAGCCAGAAATATAGAGATAAAAAATTCACTACACTGAGTCTTTAATTTGTCAATATATGTAGTCAAAGGCTGGAAGACATTGAGTTCTTCAACCATTCCCCTGAAAGCACTGTAATATTCTGGAAGAGACTTGTCAGACTGGCGAAATTGAAACTTATCATAAATATCATAGATACGAGTCATATTCTTTTCCTGAGAATATGTTTCCTTCAAGTCATTCCATACACCTTTTGCAGTAGTATGAAACATGACATTGGCAGCGACATCTGGTTCTATACTATTCCACAACCAGATTAAGATCAAGGCATTTTCTTTCATCCATTCATTATAGCCTTTATCATCAGACAGAGGAGGGTCAAAGGTTGTATACTGAAGTTTATCTTTGGCCATAAGATAAATCTTCACAGACTGAGCCCAAAGTAGGTAATTCAAACTTCCTTTGAGCTTAATGGAGGTAATCTGGACATTCACATTCTCCGAAGAAGATATAGTAGCCGCATGGGTAGTAGTTTTGGTCTCAGCCATGAGTGACCAAAAAAAAAAGAGAGAACAGATAGGGTCGTAGAGAGAACAAAGAATAATACACCGGAATCACAGCAACAATTAGTGACCCTGCTAAAGTCGAGTTGGGCAGAAGAGATGGTGGCTGCGATCCAGGGTCTTCAAAATTCAGTTCAACAGTAGTATATCACGATCCATAGACAAAAGAAATCACTCCATGTGATTTAATCTCTAGTAAACGCAGTAGTAGGCAGCTGCACACCAGAAGGGTTCAACAGAAAAACGAGATCAGCAGAGAGTGAATTTGAAAAACCAAGGCTTGATCACAGAGGCTCTGATACCATATTCCAATCCTAGAAACTTGTAACCAAACCAGAGAAAGAAGAGGAGAAAGAGAAGAAGAAAAGAAGAGAGAAGAGAAGAGAAGAGAGAGGTGAGATCGAGATTCTCCCAAAAGAGGGGAATAACCTACGATCAAACCAGAATAGTCTAATCGCACCCTTAATATATATATATAGGGTTGGGGTTTTCTGGTCGGGCACCCCATATGGGTATCTTTTGAAGGGTTTCTTTTGCACTATAAGATCTGAAATATATAGATATAATGTATTGATTTGGAATAAACACTATACAGTAATATGAAAGCCAATTAATTAGACCTTATTTGTGTATACGTATATGGATCTAAGATTGAAGAAATCGAAACATCTGAATAAGTTGTTAAGAGTTCTTGCCATAACTAATATCACTGATATTAATAAGAAATACTTAGTTCTCACAGTTCCAAGTTATAAATCTTATGTTCTCTCCCAAGATCGAAGGAATCGATTTGTTCCTACCGAACTCCTCACTTGAAGCTAAGATCTCAAAATCACCCTAGTGAGAATTTCTTCTCTGAATTTGCAGGTTCTCAAACCCTGCTTCCTCTCCTCTCTCTCACTCTCTTTTAAATATGCAACTCAAAGGAAACTGAGAAAAACCCCTACCCTATCTCCTCAAAATCTAACCTCAGAAAAAAGAAAAACAAATCCTGTGAGTGTGTCCCCTTTCTTGCCAGCGAACTCCCTCTCTGAAAAATAAAACCTTCTAACCTGCGATTTCTAAAACTGAAACGTTTCTGTCTCTACCGAAACCCTTCTATCACAGCCGTTTACTCTCTGTGAAACCCTTTCTCACAAACCAGAGATTTTTCTCCTAAAATCTCTCCCTCTTCCGGCGATTCTTCTCCTAAAGTTTCTCTATTTCAGCCAAAATCTCTTCCAGCAACTTTCTTCTCAAAACCCCATTTCCTCCCTGACCGTTCACACAGGGTTTTCTTCTTTGAGAGAGAAAGAGGTTATCAAAGAAAAAAAAACATGATTGTTGCAGGGAGGGAAAATGGGTTTCACAATCAGGGGGTCGGGGATGAAAGTGTAGAAATCAAAATACGGTTTAGCGTATTGGAATAGGGTATGGAAAGTTGAAACTAAAATACTTAATCTAACGATTCAGAATTAAATATTCCATTTGAAAGGATAGGATCACTCCCGACCATGGACTCCCTTATCTGCTTTGCCGACTAGAAAATATATATATATTTCAGAAATAAAACCAAGTACAAAAATACCCCTGAACTCTCGCTAGTCAGCCCTAACACAGAAACAGGGATTGAGGGGACATAATTGCCCCTATCGCCCTTGTCGCTGATTGAGCCTAACGCCTCAATCTTAACAGGACTTATTCCACTATTCTGGGGAAGGGCTCTGTTAGCTGTTCCCCCCCCCCCCCCCCCCCCTTTCCCTTTCTACTGTATTGCATGTTCCTTCTTTTCCCACTAACGTTTTGTCCATCAGTAGTCTTACTTCCAGTCTTAATTGCAAAGTCATATTTTTCCAATCTCATTGTGTTTTTCAGAATCTGGTGACAGGGGCAACGATTGGCTCTGTAATGCAGAACCGGGGTTTAAGAAAACCCTGTTCGGTTCGCTTAATGCCCACCCAAATAGGAGTACTTGAGAAACAAACGCAGTGGCAGTATTGTAAATAAACAGAAATAATAAAAGAGTGGCAAACTTGTAAATATCCATATTATTAATGAGCTGTTTGGAAGAGGGGACTTAAAAGGAATTAATAGTAGTTTGATGGGGCTACAATAGGAAGTAAAATAGGAACAGGGGATATGAAAGAATTAGAGACAAAAAGAAGGGCATAATGGGAAATCAGAATTAAAAGACAGAAAAGGAGCAACTCACGATTAGGTTATCTTCTTCCTAGGACCAAAACAGGGGCAGTAGAGTTAGGAGAACTCAGATCGAGAGAAACTCTTCACCAGGCCTCGGTTTGCTTTGAAACTTCAAGTGGAGATTCTTAGGACAGGGCTCTAGCAAACCCACAAGACAAACAATCGGATCTGTGGGTTGGAAGGCTGCGGGAGGAACCTGAGGTTCTGTTTCAGGTTCAGTTTGATTTCTCACAGCAGAGAAAGGTTTCTGGTCTAAGATTCAAAGGTTGGAGTTGCCTACAAGGCAGCTTCCTTCGACCCAAACCTTTGATTCAGTTGGTCACAGAACAGGGGTCAGCCAGCTCCTTGTCGATGTTGGTTTTGCCGCCCAGTAGAGATGGGGAACAGAACCAGCAGTTATGAATAGGGACAGAAGAAGAAGAAAAGAGAGGATGAAAGAGAAGAAAAAAGAAGAAGATCAAAGTGGGAGAGGGAAATATGCAAGGCTCACAACAGCCACGGTCTCAACCATTACTTCAAACATTCAATTCTTTCATTCCAAAAACTGAAAATTCCATTATCGTATACAGCAATATAAAGAAGAAATCCCCACATAAAATTGGAAAGCAATTAAAAGTTGGAAACTAATCTAAAATGGAAACTAACTAATTTCAAAGGAAATCCTATGTACCAAATATACTAATTTTCCTTCCTAAATATCAACTACCAACCCTGACCAGACCAGAATTTCGATTTCGGTTTGGGTTGGTTTTGTCTTGGCTTAGGCTTCCATAATGGGTCAGTCCTATCCAGCCAAGCCAAGGCGTCTGCATCACTGTGGTAGGGTACATAGTGGTCTGTATCTGCTTGATGATGACTTGGCATTGGTCTCTAGTCAGGCTCTTCAGACATCTTTTACGTCACCTCTCATCTCTGACTTACTGCATTGGCATCGTCGGTTGGGACATCCCCCTTGGGAGCTTTAGCTAGAGTTTTTCCTTCCTTTAAAAATTGCAATTCGAGTTATTTTTTTGTGAGGCATGTGTTTTGGCCAAACAAACTCGAATCACTTATTCTGTTTCTGGAAATAAAAGTGCCACTCCTTTTTCATTGATACATTCTGATACGTGGGTCCATCCTGCTATGTGTCTGTCAATGGTTATCGGTGGTTGGTCTCTTTTATTGATTGTCATTCTCGGACTACTTGGATTTATATGATGGTTTATATGATGCGAACCAAGGGTGAGACCTTCTGTTGTTTTCAGCAGTTTCATCGCATGGTTCAGACTCAGTTTGGTGCTACCATTAAAATCCTTCGAAGCGACAATGGATGGGAATACTTTGAAGGGTCCTTTCAAGCTTACCTTTCCAATCATGGGATGATTCATCAGACTAGTTGTGTGGATACTCCGGCTTAGAATTGGGTTTTTGAGCGGAAGAATCGCCACCTTTGTGAGGTAGCACGCTCTCTTATGTTTGAGATGCATGTTCCTCCCCAGTACTGAAGCGATGCAATTCTCACTGTTGCCTTTCTTATCAACCGAATGCCTTCTCCGGTCCATGCCTTCCGCTCCCCTCTGAATCTTCTCCAAGGTTCTGCTTTTTTCTTGTTCCTCCTAAGGTATTCGAAAGTGATTGCTATGCTCGCTATCATCATCCTCATGGAAAGTTTGATCCTCATGGTCTCCGATGCATTTTTCTAAGGTATGCTCCTACTCAGATAGGCTTTCAGTGTTTTCATCCTCCTACTCGGCGTTAGTTTGTGACTATGGATGTTGTCTTTCACGAATATGCGTCATACTACACTGTGACACCTCTTCAGGGGGAGTCTCCTTTCATTGTGGAAGATGTGTCGCCATCTCTGCCGTCTCTTAAGATTGTTATCCCTGCTAGTATCTCGTTTCAGGGGGAGAGTGACACTACTTCTCCTACTTCACCTTGGCCGGAGATAGGTGTATAGTCGCAGAGAGCAGACTCAGACCACACATCTAGCATTTATCCTACCATACCAGTTGTCTCCTCTCGAGCTTGATCTTGACCCCTTAGACCCTAGTAATTCTCCTTCTCCTTTTGTTGATCAGTCTCTTGAGTTGCATATTGCTGTTTGTAAAAGCATTAGGTCTTGTACTTTACATCCTATTGCTAAAATTGTTTCTTATGACTCACTCTCTCCTTCCTACTATATTTTTGTGTCTTCTCTTTCCTCTGTGTCCATTCCTTATACCTAAAAGGAAACAAGTGTAGACTCACAATGGCAGGTAGCTATGGTTGAAGAGATGCAGGCTTTGAAGAAGAATGACACAGGATCTAGTGTGTCTTCCTTCACAAAAGAAGACAGTTGGGTGCAAATGGGTCTTTACAGTAAAACAGAAGGTTGATGGTACAATGGATCAGTATAAGGGTAGACTTGTTGCCAAAGGCTTCACACAGACTTATGGGATTGATTACCAGGAAACTTTTGCTTAAGTTGCTAAGATGAACACAATTTGTGTTATCTTAACTTGTGCCGCCAACTTAGATTGGGATCTCCAGCAGTTAGATGTGAAGAATGTCTTCCTTCATGGGGAACTTGAGGAGGAAGTATATATGGACATTCCTCTTGGGTTCACTTGCTCCAAAACCCAGGGGAAGGTATGCAAGTTGAAGCGTGCTCTATATGGGCTGAAGCAATTCCCTCGTGATTGGTTTGGACGTTTCCATAAGGCTATAGTCCCTACAGGTTACTCTCAAAGCAATGCCGACCACGCTCTGTTCATCAAGAGATCTGGTGGGAAGATTGCTATCCTAATAGTTTATGTAGATATTGTTGTTATTGGTGATGATCTAGCAAAAATCTCTCACCTCAAGAGATACTTGAGTGAGGAATTGGAGATCATAGATCTAGGACAACTTCATTACTTCCTCGGCATTGAAGTTGCCAAGTCTTCTCGTGGGATCTACTTGTCTCAACGGAAGTATGTACTTGATCTTCTCTTTGAGATAAGCATGTTGGGGTGTAAGCCGGCAGACACTCCTATTGAAGCTAATGGTCACCCGAGTAGCAAGGAAGGTGATCCGGTGGATAAGGGGAGATATCAGAGATTAGTGAGGCGGTTGATTTATCTCTCTCATACACGCCCTGACATAGCATTTGCCGTCAACCTGGTTAGTCAGTACATGCATGATTCCTACTTGACTCACATGGAAGTTGTGTTACGTATTCTCCAGTATTTAAAATCTGCCCCAGGACGTGGCATCCTTTTTTTCTCCTCATGATCACCTAAGGGTGGAGACCTTCACAGATGCGGATTGGGCAGTTTCCCTTGATGACCGTAGGTCTACTACTGATTATTGCACCTTTGTTGGTGGTAACCTTGTTACATGGTGAAGCAAGAAGCAAGCCGTGGTTGCCCATTCAAGTCTTGAAGCAGAGTTCTGTGCTATGGCACATAACATTTGTGAGCTCCTATGGCTTCATGGTCTTCTCACTAATTTAGCATTCCTGCTACCCTTCCTATGAAGCTCTTTTGTAACAGCAAATCTGCCATTAGCATTGCTCATAACCCTGTCCAGCATGTGGAGATCGATCGGCACTTCATCAAAGAGAAGCTGGATATGGGCCTTATCATTGTGCCTTTTGTTCCCAGTGATGAACAACTGGCTGATGTATTTACTAAAGGTTTTAGTAGTAAGATGTTTCATCGTATTATCTGTAAGTTGGGCATATGTGATAGCTATGCACCAACTTGAGGGGGAGTGTTGTAATAATGGGTTTTATGGGTTTTAGGGAAAGTGTCAATTACCAAACGGACCCTAAGGGATTTAATGGTCTTTGTAATTCTCTAGAACCTTCTCTCCATTGTTATAAATAAAGAGGGCTAGTGTCATATTAGACACAAGTCATTACCCCATTCAACAGGATGTCTAGAAGTTCTTTCTTGCCTTATGTTGTCTTTGACCCATTCTGGAAAATCTGGAATGCTATTTTGGTATTTGTTCCATATCATCTTTGGATGGAACGAAACAGTAGATGGTTTGAAGGATCCAAATAGTGGGTTGCTACCAAGGATTAAAGTATCGGTATCGGTCGTCGTATCGGTCGGCCAAAATTAAGATACGTATCGGATGGTGTCGTATCGTATCGGAGATACACTAAGATACGCTAAAGATACACACATAAATGGATAGAAAACATTTTGTTAAACACTTTTGCATAAAAAATTTGTTAAAAAAAGCTATTGATAACATGTATTATGCATAAACACTAAATTGAGGGTATCGTACCAAGAATTCAAGGTCTGTAGTTGTCCCATAAATGTAAAATCCTTGTTTCCAACCTTGATTTCCACTTTAGGGGAAAAATATGGCTGACAACAACTTTTGAACAAAAACCCTTCAAAAAATCGTTTTTTTATGAAAAATTACCCATATTGGCCATTATATGACCGTAGCACCGATACGTACCGATATATATATATCGATACTCACCGATACGTGCTGATATATACCGATACGTACCGATCAATACATACCGATACGTACCAATACATACCAAAACGTACATTTTACCTCAATTTTATATTTTTCATAGAGTCGTATCGAGGCATGTCGTATTGTATCGATGTGTATTAGTGGTGTATTGATGCATATCGGTATGTATTGTAGGATATATATCGATACGAAATGATTTAAAAAATTCAATGTATCGTATCGGTGTGTATCGTATCGTCCGACTAAATTTAAGATACGTATCGGAGGGTATCGTATCGGTATCGGAGATACTTAAAACCATGGTTGCTACTATTTTGGAGGAGATTTGTAATGAAGTGAAATAAATTTCGCCTTCTATTTCATCTGAAATTGGTACGGTGTAAGATCTGGTTATATCAAGGAGGGTAGACTTTATTCCTTAAGTTCTACCTCCGTCTGTGATCACTAAAGTGACTTGGATTAATCCTATTATTGGGTGGTTTAAACTCAATGTGGATGGCAGCTCTATTGGCAATCCGGGGCCTACTCGTGGAGTCTTAAAATATTTCAAGGGGAAACCATATGGTTGTTTTTCTGAGTATATTGACACTAAGAGAAATTTTATGGAGTTCACGGTGCTTTGCATCAGGCTAGGATTATCTCAATCAAAAGGAATCAATTTACTTTGAATTGAGTGTGATTTTGAGGTAGTTATCCACTATGTGCAGCACCAGACAATCCCTTTCACCTTTATAAAGGAATGGCGCACTTTGATGCGATATCTTCAATCTATTTGATGGAAAATTTCTCATTGCTATTGGTAAATTGATTGTGTTGCTGACTTGTTGGCCAAGAAAGCGGCTGCATTGATATGGCCCTATGTTTGGGATGATTATCCTTAGTTCGTCCATGTTGATATTTTATGGGACATTCAAGGAAGACCTAGATTTTGTTTCATGTAATGATTGGCTTCTTCCTGCTGATGGCAATGCCAAAGGTAAGGTTTGTCAATCTTGGAGTTTTGGTTCTGCTGATGGCTATGCCGTAGGTGGATTCAAGCTCATGGTTTTTCCTTATTTTTTGTGTCTGGATTTGCCTAGACGATTCTTTGTATCTATTTTTTCGTGGCTCAAGATCTCGGCAAGAGAGATCTTGCTATTAACACGTTTTTTGGCTTGGCGAGACGAGAGCATAAACGATATATAAAATGCACAAGATCTCGGTCAATATCTCGGTCTTGACTCGACTCGAGACCAAGTCACATAGGGTATATATATATATATATAATTTCGACCCTCAACTCGACATAGCTCAACATCTCTCGTCTATCTTGCCTTACTGTGAAGCAAAAGTGAGTTGTTGCCTTGTTGGTGGTTTTTCTTGCCAATCTCTCCTCTACAGTGTAGATTAACAAATTCAACTCTTGGAGATTGGAGATCATCACTTCATCATCAACCTTTTGAGATCCTTTTTTTCTCAATAACAGTTTTAGGTAAAAACAACTTCTCAAAACCATTTTTTCATAGAAACATGGTTAATAGTTGTTTTTTTATTTTTTTATAAAGTGGAATAGCCTAGGGTGAAACATCCGAAGACTACCTAAATATGGTCCGAAGTCAAAGTACCATTTTGGGTTTGATTTTAAAAAAACTGTGGTTTCCACTGTGTTTAGAAGGGCTAAAATAGGGTAAATGATAAGTTTAGGGGTCAAAAAGCCCATGTGCTACCGACACCGGCCATGGAGATGACCAGGGAAAAAATACCAGATCTTGGTATTTTGGCCCAGCAAAACCCAGATCAAGAGGTTGGCAATGAATGCACATAGTCCCCTGGCCACTAAAATAATGACAGAATCACCTTTTTATGATTTTTGTTGTGGTGCTTAGATTGTCCAACTCTGCAAGAATGCTAGGGAAACAAGCATTTTATGTGCTTAAGAGCTAGCTACAGTGGACAATTGTCTAGAGTAGCTATGATGCAACTGGATCTTATCAAAATACTTAAATCCTTTCAGTGATTTCAAGTAAAGGAAGAGAAATCAATTGCAATCCAATGTGGAGCACAGATTAGAAAATTTGTGGAGACCTATGGGTCTAATCAATAGGGAGAAAATCAACAAAGGATTCAGTGACATTGATGGCACAGGGCAGTCTGTGTCTTCTCTTTCCAGTTTATCTTGGGTGGTCAAAGCGTGTCCCTTTTGCATGGTTTTGGTGATGTTTGAATAGTTATTATCCATTGTAACTTTGTACTCATGACTGATTTACTGAAAGGGTGTTCCTCTATGAAATAGGTTTTTTATTTTTCTATTCTATATAGAGAGTTTTAGCAAAGGTTATTTTAACCTTTAATTTATTTACCGTTGGGATTAAACTCAGCCATTAGATTACTTTAGATTAGGGGCTATTAGTTGGGATTTTCCAGAATCCTGGATTGTAATTGTTATTTTTAAGGGAAGGTGATGTTTCTGAAAATCACAAGATTAATTTGAGCCATCCATTTTCATGTTTTTTTAATCTAAAATGTTTACTTCCACTTAGAGTTGGAAAAGTGCATGACAATGTCTATGGTACCAGTACACATGCATGATGGACATACACGGGATGTGTGTAAATACAAAAGGGGGTATTTGATTGAGTTAGACTTTGAAATTTGACAGGTGGCTAATTTAGACCATGTCCTCTCTATTGTCGGATGCTCAGAATGGACATATCATCTATCAATAGATGCCTTGTGACATTTGAAAAAATAATAGTAATTCACCTTTTTTTTCTTTTGCTGGGTTTTGCGTATCCTTAGTTCCTTACCTTACAATAAGGGGTATTTTTGGTATTCTAAATTATTAGATTGACATCAACTGGTGTCAGGTCATAATGATTTTTGTCTTTTCCCTGGTGACAACTTGGTGTACACCAGGATTCCGTTGCAGAGATATTCTCTCTTTCTTATTTTTCCCCACCAATGCCTTGTGACTTGGGTTTTAAAAAGCTGGGTTCTATTTATGTTGATCCGGTTACACTGTTTTCCTGGTTTTCTTGGTTTCCTTTGTCAATTCTACCTACTATACTTATCTGTCTTGCGTCAAGCTTTTTATTTCTTCTCTTAACAGTATAAGATTTTGTTCTTGAACAGATGACTGAGGATCTGCAGGTTTTGAATCTCTATGGTTGCCATAGCCTAACTGCTACACCTGATTTCTCTGAGCACCCAAAATTGGTAAAACTGATTCTTGAAGGTTGTATTGAACTGAGACAGATCCATAAATCGATTGGTGATCTTAGCAAGTTACGTCACTTTAACCTTAGGAGATGTGAGAATCTGGAGGAGTTTCCAGGTGAAATTACCGGGTTGAGAAAACTGGAAACCCTTATACTCTCTAGTTGCAGCAAGTTGACAAAATTACCCAACGATATGAGACCCATGAAGTCTTTAACAGAGCTTCTGCTTGATGACACTGCTATAGTGAAACTACCTGATTCTATATTCCATCTTGAGAAACTTGAGAGGCTTGATCTCAAAAATTGTTTGTCACTGAAGAAACTACCCATCTCCGTTGGAAAATTACTCTCTCTAAGAGAGCTTACTCTCAGTGGTTCTGCTGTGGAAGAAATTCCTGAATCCATAGGATCATTGAAAAATCTCGAAAGACTAAGTTTGGTGGGGTGCAAATCAATCACTGCAATTCCTGATTCCTTCCACAATCTGACGTCATTATTGGGACTTTTTCTTGATCATAGTTCAATCGAAGAACTGCCAAATTCCATTGGCTGTCTTTCCCATTTGGAGCACTTGTCATTGACTTATTGCAGGTCCCTTAGCAAATTGCCTGCTTCCATTGGATTATTAGCATCTTTGGTTGAACTTCATCTAAATAGGACACCAATCACAGAACTGCCAGATCAGATTGGAGACTTGAACATCCTTGAGAAGATTGTGATGATTGATTGTAAATTGCTTACCTTTTTACCAAATTCAATTGGAAAGATGTTTAATCTAACCACTTTGATCCTACAAAATTGCATCTTAACAGAATTGCCAGAGTCCATATGTTTATTGGAGAAGCTCGAGGTTTTGAAAGTCAACAAATGTAAACAACTCAGGCGAATTCCAGAGTCAATTGGAAAACTAAGCAATTTATGCCAGCTCCAATTAGAGGAAAC
The DNA here is from genome assembly GCF_013358625.1 of Macadamia integrifolia. Lineage (NCBI taxonomy): Eukaryota > Viridiplantae > Streptophyta > Magnoliopsida > Proteales > Proteaceae > Macadamia > Macadamia integrifolia. Next base: position 19,959,268 of record NC_056561.1, on the reverse strand, counting down.
TGCTGTAGCAGTACTCCCTGAAGATTTTGGAAAGCTTTCAAACTTAAGGATGTTGAAAATGGCAAAAAGGCCACAATCTGAAGAGCCCCGAAATGTTGAAGAATGTTCAGCACTAAAATGCCCCCAGAAGTCCATGGTTCTTCCAATTTCTTTTTCAAATCTCTCTTTACTATATGAGCTTGATGCTCGTTACTGCAATATATCCGGGGCAATTCCTAATGGCTTTGACAAACTGTCATCATTACAGACTCTGAAACTAGGCCACAACAATATCTGCAGCCTTCCATCTAGCCTGAGGGGGCTTTCTGTTCTCACAAAACTTTCTTTACCGTATTGTGCAGAGCTCAAGTCTCTTCCTCCGCTTCCCTCTAGTTTGGTTAGTGTGGATGTTACAGATTGCATTGCACTGGAAACTATATCTGATCTGTCAAACTTGGAGAAGTTAGAAGAGTTGTGCCTTGCAAATTGCCAGAAATTAGTGGATATTCCAGGTGTTGAATGTTTGAAGTCCTTAATAAGGTTCTACATGAGTGGTTGCACCACATGTCATACAGTCGTAAAGAGAAGACTCTCCAAGGTATTCTTTCTCATGGCTAGCATCTCCAAATTATGTATTTCTGGCAGAGTCCTTTCTTGTTCTACAACTTGCAAAAGAGTTGGGAATCTTGTGTATGTTTGTGGGTCTCAAATGCTTGTACACAATTATACATGGGCAAAATGGTTGTGCTTCTAATGAGAGTGTCAAATTGCAGGTCACTCTGAAGCAAATTCACTACTTGAGTGCTCCAGGAAGTGAAATTCCAAACTGGTTTGTTCCAGAACTGCCGAGCTTTTCAAGCCTCAAGAACCGCAGGCTTAAGGGTGTTGTTATATGTGTTGTTATATCTCTTGACCAACAGATACAGAGACCGGAATACCCTGGAATAGTGGACATTGGAGTAGAAATCCTTGATAACAGACTCGGGCAAAAGTACAGTTCCATATTTTACTTGCTTGGAGTTCCAAAGACCAACGAAGATCAATTTTATTTCTGTCGGTATCCAGAATGGCATCGACTAGTTACTCACTTCCATGATGGCTATAAAATGCAAGTGACACTGCGCAATCCACCGATTTTTACAGGACTTGAACTGAAGAAGTATGGGATCCATCTGGTTTTTGAAGATGATGACAACTACGATGGTGATGAAGAATCATTGGATGAAACCCACCTATCTCTTTCGGAGAAACTGGCGAAGTTTCTCAGCTCCTTGTAATTGGTTTAAAGCTTTGAGGTCGCATTCTTGTGAATTAGGGAAAGGAACAGTTGAAGCAGGAAGTTGTACTATCAACCTTGGGAATCTTTCCTTCTCCTCCCCTTCCCCTGTCCTTGTTGGCTATTGCTGTTCTGTGCTTCCCCCAGTTCCTGGTGGCTATTGCTGTTCTGTGCTTTTTGTGTATATTTTGTAAACTATTACTTCTAAGAAACTATATTAAATTGTGTTGCTTTGTTTCCCCTCCACTAATCTTTCAGAACTGTAATGGAGACTTGAACTTTCACATGCTTTGGGATTTGTGTTATTGGTATTTGATTAATGTGAACACTTGAATTCTATTTTACTTTGCATCTTCTTTTAAAGCACCTATTGGTGTGTAACTTTAGTTACAATATGATTAGTTACACTATGATGGATAATGAAATGATTAAGATTGACGAAAGAGAGGTACGAAAAAGTAATGATTTTAGGTATCTTGGGTTAATCATAAGTAAATAAAATGACATAAAGGATGATGTTTCACAAAGGTTTAAAGTGGGATGTATGACATGGAGAAGTGCGTTTGGGTGTTGTGTGACTCACATATTCCTTCAAAGCTTAAAGGACAATTGTTAGACCAGCCATGATATATGGGGCAGAATAATAGGCGGTTAAATATCATATTGATAAGTTATGTGTAGCAGAGATGAGGATGCTAAGATGATTATGTAGCAAAACTGAAAGGATAAATTAAGGAATAACCATATTAGAACTTATTTGGGCATTGCCCTGATTCATGATAACCTCCGAGAAAACCGTTTGAAGTGGTAGGACCATGTGCAATGGAGGCCTAAGGATGCACCAATAAGGAGTGAGTTTATTCAAATTGAAGGAGTTAAAAGAGCTAAGGTCATGGGGATGCACCAGTAAGGAGTGAGTTAATTTAGATTGAAGGAGTTAAAAGAGCTAGGGGCATGCTTAAAGTGATCGTAGGAGAAGTAGTGAGAAAATATTTACATGGTCTAGATCTTGTCCCAAGTATAATCTCAAATAGATTTGATTGGAGAGTAAGAATTCATGTAGCCGGCCCTATTTATGTGATATTTTACCAATTTATTGTGTTTGTTTTATTTTCCTTCTATTTTTCTTTTTGTTGTTTCTGATGGGCTCATATAATCAATTCCATTAAGTTAGGATAAGGCTGAGTTGTTGTTGGTGATAAGCAAGCCCCAAGAAGATTAAAACATAGAATTGCATTTCTATATAGGCACACATAGGACTATGGGAGGACCCAAACGAGCAGCCCATTAACAAACAATAGAATCAAAGGACAAACAATCACTAACATTGAAGAAACATTTAACATCTAAGGAAGGCTTATTTGAATGTGGAATCCTTCAGTGATCTGAGGAAGGGGGTGAGAAGCTTCAGCGATTCCACATTGAAGGAGAATGGGGAAGATGGAGTCGAGGGTTAGTAGATCGCAGGTGATGGATCGGGTTTCCCCTTTGAGGTCCACCGAAAATCAACTAGTCAGTCCTGACAATATCTCTCTCAATCTAGACCGTCCACATCTTTAAAGACAGGTGTCGAATTCTGAGCGTAGAATTACATTGAATAGCACTTTCTCAGAATTGGAGAGGATCGGCTGACATCTTTAAAGACAGGTGTCGAATTCTGAGTAGAATTACATTGAATGGCACTTTCTCAGAATTGGAGAGGATCGGGTGAGATGTGGGTCGTGGGAGCTTTTCTTTTTTTTTTTTAATTTATAAGTTCAGGTCTCTCTTGGGTCAACATTATTACAATGGGCGATGGCACATTGACACGTGGACTACGCGATCCCATTCGTCCAAGCTCCGAAGCACCCCCATTAAAGTTGTCTTATTCTCTCTGGCTGTCTCCATTGACGTCTTCTCACTTGCGTGAATCATACGTAAGAGTCTACGATGGAGGATGCTTACCCCATTAAGACTCCAAGTCCCCACTCAGTTTATGAGTCACAGCTTTCATCTCTTTCTAATTGATGTAGCAGATTGAAGAGAGAAGATCAGGATCAGAGCAGTGAAATGGTGGAGGAGAGCCAAGAAGAATATTTCCCATCACTCGTCTTCCGATGGGACGTGTTTCTGAGTTTCAGAGGCTACGATACTCGCGATAACTTTACCAGCAGCTTATACAGAGAACTCGTACGGAACAACATCCGGACCTTTCTCGACGACGAGGGTATGGAGGAAGGAGACGATCTCTCCCCAAGCCTGGAGGCGGCGATCAAGGATTCGGCCTCATTCATCGCAATCATTTCGGAGAACTACGCGTCGTCGTGGTGGTGTCTAGAAGAACTCAGACAGATTTTGGAAAGCAAGCGTCGGTTACTTCCGGTGTTCTACAAAGTGAATCGTTCTGACGTCCTCAGGCAGAACGGCCTCTTCGAACATCACTTCCTAAAACAGGAGGTACGTCATGGGGAAGAAAAGGTCCGGAGATGGAGAAAAGCAATGGAAAAAGTTGGGGGCATGAACGGTCGTCAGTCCAATAGCTGGTATTCTCCTTCCCCAGGTCCTTACCCTTGCCAGTGTTTTTTTTTTCTTTTGCTTTTGCTTTTCCTTTTCGGCTGGAGTAACAAAAGGCCTTTGTTGCACTTGCCCATGCCACCTCATAGGACTTTCTCGCAGCTTATCATGTATCAGAGATACTCCTAAATTAGGTCTAATTAGCTCCTCCTACCACTGGGATCCCCTTATCATGTATCAGAGCTACTCCTAAATTAGGTCTAATTAGCTCCTCCTACCACTGGGATCCCCTCCTATTGTAAATTGCCTCGGGTGAATATCCATGTTTAGAAGAAACCGACAACTAAAAGAAACCCACCGCAACTTCCTTGGTGGGTTTATTCCCATTATGTAATGAAAGCTTATAGCTGTACAGAGAAATTAAGTAGTAGAAAGAAAATACGAGGAAAAGAATCTCTAAGATACATGGAAAGCAATTAACAAATGGATTTCTTCCATATGTAATCTCGCGGCGCAAGGCACAAGCTGAGTGGGAGTGGAAGCAATGCTCAGCTTAGAGCTAAGAAACTGAAACCAAGGGGTGGACCAGCCTTTGATAAAAATATCAACGACCTGGTCTTGACTGGAAACGAAATGAACAACAAACTGACCACGAATGACTGTTCACAAATACAATACAACAACAATAACAACAAAGCCTTATCCCAACCGTTCACGAATCACGACTACATTGATAATCAATTTTTTTGTGACGGGTACCAGCGTGGAAAATATGATTTGCAGCAGGGTAGGTGGCAGACAAATTGTCACTGAACAAAAGTGGAGAATGGAGATCGAATAAAGAGGCTAAAATTTCGTAAAAGAGATGGCACCCAAGTCAATTCAGCAGCTGTGAAAGAAAGACAATGGTACTCAGCTTCAAGTGTAGGTTACTTCTTAAAACCCTAGGTGATAAGATTATTGCCAAGGAAAATACACATACTAAAAGTGGAGCAGCAGTCATCAGGATCTCCAACCCAATCTGCATCCACGAAAGTTCGAAGCTGTAATGTCGTGGAAGGATGAAACTGAATTGTAATTGCCCCATAGATCCTATATCTATCTACATGAGAAGAAACCAGGTAAGGGAGGGGGGGATTGTTATTTGTACAAATGGTACTTTGAACTTAGAACGAGCTAAGAAATTAACGATACATTCTTTATCTTTTGAGTTGTTTTATCCACATCCGGTTGCCTTCAAGATCTTTTGGTCTCTACCTAGGACCCGATGAAAAAAATTGGATCACTTCTTATGGATTTGTTGAGAATGATTCTGATTTAGTTCATGGCCTGTTTGAAGTAGAAGGCGTTGAGTTCTGGTGGGATCCTCACAGACAGAAAAATATTGTCATCAGTTGGATAGATAGTTCCTTGTTCCTTTCAAGTAACGTAAAATGCACCTTGCAGCTGCAAACTGAGTAGAGGTAGGAGCATACATGTACTGACATACTTGTTAACAACAAATGATATCTCAGACTATGTCATGGTTGTTTATTGTAGGGCACCAACCACACCATGATAAAGAGGAGTTGTAAGAGGTTCATCAATCTGTACGTAGAGACGAGAACCAGAAGTTTCTATAGTGGGAATAGGCTTGGCACTTAACGTTGACCGGTTTCAGTAAGCCCATAAGATATTTAGTCCGGGTTAGAACAATAGAGTCAGAAGTTAGATGCACATTCATGCCCCAAAAAAAAAGGGCAGGACCAAGATGTTTCATGTCAAATTGAGTACCAAGAAAAGAAATGAGCTGCTGAAGAGCATTGTCGTTGTATCCTATTAATAAAATATCATCCACATAAACTAAAAAAAAAAAAAGGGCAACCTTATGCACGAGGTTCTTGCTACAGTAGGGCCTGGGAGGGACAAAATATCATCCACATCAACTAACAAAATAATAGTATGCCCAAAGTGATGGAGGGTCAGTAGGGGAAGGGAAAGAATCCCATGGCTGAGATAGCTATTACCTAAGAGGGGGAGATGCCCAAAACCTAAGGGGTGAAATGCCCATTTGCTAACTCTTTCCCTCCTTCCTCGCCCCACCATCGAATTCCTTTTCTGCTTTGTTTTTTTCTTTATTTTTGAGTTTTGTGAGATCATTGATCTTAAGAAGATTGTGGGATCATTCCTCATTCAACGTATTCCTTCAGACGGTCTCCTCGGTCTTTTTCCTAACTCGACGGAGTCGAGTTTTTTTCAAAGGAGGAGAGTTGATGTAGACACGACTGCACTTACTTGGTTGGACCAGCATAACCGGCTTTGGAAGCCAAGAGACAAGAAGAACCGGTCCAGCCCAAGGTTTTAGTCCAACAAGGGTTGTAAATAAAATTAGTTGTTTACTTGTCTTTTAGTTCATGCCATTTATTTTCCAGATTTGAGCATAGGAGTTAGGATTTCTTTCCTCGCATTTCCTTTTATGGTTGTTTCTTAGTTTAGGATAGATACTACTTCAGTTGAGTTTCTGATTTCATGTTTTAAATTTGCTATATAGTGGCTACACTGTTACCGATGGACAAGTTAGAGTAATTTGAATTTTGAATGAGAATTGGTTACAATTTGTCCTTTGTGAGAGTACATGTTTCCTCTTTTCCCCCTACTCTGATCCTCTTTTTCTTCCCTAAGGCTCTCCATCACAGAGTATCATCAAGTAAACATGGAAGGATTAGATTTGCTGTAAATAACCCCAATTTTGAACAAGAATTGGCTGAAACGAGTGAGCCATGCGCTTGGAGCTTGGTGGAGACCATATAAAGCTTTATGCAACTTACACACATGCATGGGTATGGTAAGATCAATAAGCCTGGTGGTTGGCGCATTTATACATCCTCAGAGAGAAAACTATGTAGGAAAGTATCTTTCACATCAAGGTGATGGGTCGGCCAATGGAAAGAAACTATAGAGAAAATAAGATATGTATGGTGGTTGGTTTTTGGTCTGATGTAGAATTAAGGCTGAACTGGGTTGACCTGTCTAACAATCTTGACAGAGAGGAACTGGGTCTGGTTGGATTTTTGGGATCAGTAGAATCTATTAGATTTAATTTATTTAGGAGAGATTTAATTATTTTATTTTGGAGAATATTTGCAACTTTTTTATTTGGTAGTTTTTAGACAAGTAGGGAATACCAATTCGAGTTTTATTTTGTTTCTAATTTTATTAGTTAAGATTTTAGGAGATATTAGGAGACTATTTCTATTTCAGTTTTAGTCTTTAATTAAGAAGTTTTAATTTTGGTTTGGTGTAAAAAAGCATGTAACCCAACTTGTTAAGCATATTTTGAGAATGGATTAAATTGAATTGTTTAGTGCCGGATGGGTACTTGCAAGGTCATGTGACCAATCTTTCCCCCCTTTGTGCGAGCTCTCTCTCTCTCTCTCTCTATATATATATATATATGTATATATATCTCACACATCTCTTCTTCTCTTCCCTTGCATGACCCTCTTTCTCTGTCTTGTTCTTTCTTCATTCTTTTCTGGTTTTTTGTTTCTGAGTAGTGTTTGCTTCCAGTTTTGGATCAAACTCCATTAATCCTTCTTGGTCCTTCCCAATATTTGGACTGAAGATTCTACACCTTAGGGAGACCTACCCATATGAGTTTCAGCCCCAAAGGAATTCTCTGCTAGAAAGAATCGAACCAGCAAACAAGTTGTTTTTGGGATTTCCACCAGACTTGAGTAGCAGAACTTTTGTTCCCCATTTTATGCTTATTCTTGGTGCTGCTTGTGTGGAATCGGTAGGCCCTGGAGTGGTGATTCCATGTGTTAGATCAAACACCAAGAAATACGAAAATAAATAGACAATAGATCCGCACGACACAGAGATTTAACGACGTTCACACACCAATGTGGTGTGCTACGTCCTCGGGCGAAGAAGATGTTTCACTATGCGGAAGAGAGATTGCACCCAAGCAGCGGCGAGAAAACTCGCTCTGAAACCCTAGCTCGATAAACCCCCAAGATACATTGACTTTCTCAACAAGATAACAATACATTATATACTCTAAGTTGGGTCGACCCATAGTCGATCTGGTCGAACCATAAACTTCCCATTCAGGTCGCCACCAAAATATGTCAGGGCAGGTCAATCTTCAAAACGGGTCAAGAATTCGAGACAAACTTAACACTATGCCTGAAATTTCATGTCCAATTGGCTAATATTAAAGCAGATCTTCCAGTCGAAGGCTCCTTGTCCCTCTGCCTCTGGTTTGAGTTGAAGGTTGAAGAAGACAATCTGAACAAGAATTTTATTAAAGTGGGTTTCCATCTTCCCCTCTCTTGTTACTTCTCTTTAGCCTTTTGGCTTTTGTTTTTTGTTTTTCGTCTTTTGTCTTTAGACTTTGTCCTTTGTGTTAAAGGCCTTATTTTTATTTCCATATTGTTGCCCTTACTTTTCTCTCCGTATAACCCCCTGCCATTAAGATGTTTGTTGTTCATAGTTTGCCCCTAAACAATAAATAATAATCCTTTGAAATCCTTTTACTTCTTTAGTTGCTAATAACCTTTGAGGGTTCCGGTTTATTACAAGATTGCCACTGGTTGTGATATTTGTGCTATTAGTTAATTAAGTGGGCCCTATGTGATTTGGTTCCGTTTTTGGAACCCAAATCTACATCAAGATCGGATCGCTTATGGGCCCATTCAAACAATTGAGAACTCAAATATAAAGATGTGGCAATTCTGTAATAAAACTTTACCTGAAAGGGTTAACAAGGAATAAAAGATGAAAAAGCCTAAAAGGTTTTTGATTATTGACTAGGGGTAAACTAGGAAAGCAAGATAAAGTAAAGGGACATGGGGGGTTATAGACAAAAAAAGAGGGGCAATGAAAAAGTACTTGTGACAAGATGGGAAAGCTTAAGACAAAAGGGAATTGTGAGGAAAGAAGAGTCGTCTTCTTCCTTACTACATTAACCCATGGCGGAAAGCAACCACTGAACAAAGGAGAAGAACTCCTTCACTTGCCGTCAACTGGACTTGAGTTTTCTGGCGTTTCCACTTGAATTTTTTATTCTTATTAAGGGACTTAAGAAGAAATTTGATGATGGATTGAAGGAGTTTCGAGAACTTACTCCCTTGATATTGGACGAGTTTTATAAAAGGAGAGGATCATCACCACTCGATCAGCATCCACGATCAAAAGCTTTGATGGAGTGATAATCCAGCACATCTCATGGTTAACCGTCACGATCTCTTGATGGTCGTCAACAAATAATATGACTTTGATTGGAACCTAATGGTGGGGTTTCACAATTAAAATCAGACCATTGATCAGTTCTTTAGTTGCAACCTTGATTGGATTGTTCAGATCATCTTAATCGTCATTTCTAATGTCAACCTGTTCTTCCACCAGTAACCCATCCTCTATCATGCTACACACTTTGTCACATAAGCGGTTGGTACTTTTGGTAAACTTCGAGAATTTGATCGAAGTTCTCAAAATTCTGATCGAAGTTCTCGAAAGTCCAATCAAATATCCATCAGTTGCTCCATAAGCCTCTTCATATAGGCAATCAATTCAGGGTTAAACTCTAGACATGCCATTGAAGTAGAGGATTTCTCAAGAAATTTACTCTGATACCACTTGATGTAGATATGAGTTCCAAAAACGGAATTGTTGATCTTCTGTTTTACCACAAACACCCACTTACAGCCAACAGGTCTCTTCTCAGATGGAAGAGTCACAAGTTTCCATGTAGCATTCTTTTTTAAGGTATCCATTTCTTTCTCAATTGCGGCCTTACATTTGTTATCTACAAGTGCTCCCTCCCAATTCTTGGGAACACAAGTAGAACTGTAGAAGAAAGGGAAGACACAAAAACATGATAGGAGGGAGAAAGGGAATCATATGAAACAAAATGAGATAGGGTGTTGAGTACAGGTCCTAGTACCTTTTCTAAGAGCAATAGGTTGGTTAGAAGGAGAAATTATTCCTAAAGTATGAGGCTCAATTGATCCTAGATCCAGGGTTGGCGAAGGGATGTGTATAGGTGCTACAGTAGTGGTGATGGTCTGAAGTTGCTTATTTGTGATATGTCCCCTACTATAAACTTGAAGAGTGGAGTCATCAATTTGTCTCTGGAATTCACCAATGGTTCTCTGGACTGGAATCATCTCCCCCTGAGTTGGAACAATAGGAACATGAGCCTCTGTCATAGGCTCTGCCCTCCCTCACTGTCTTGTGGAGCATGAGGATCCTGAGTGGAAGATGATGGGTACACTAGTGGAGCAAGCAAATTCAAAGTCATCTCTTCTTCATTAGTAATACCAGACTCCGATCCAGGGTTGGCGAAGGGATGTGTATAGGTGCTACAGTAGTGGTGATGGTCTGAAGTTGCTTATTTGTGATATGTCCCCTACTATAAACTAGAAGAGTGGAGTCATCAATTTGTCTTTGGAATTCACCAATGGTTCTCTGGACTGGAATCATCTCCCCCTGAGTTGGAACAATAGGAACATGAGCCTCTGTCATAGGCTCTGCCCTCCCTCACTGTCTTGTGGAGCATGAGGATCCTGAGTGGAAGATGATGGGTACACTAGTGGAGCAAGCAAATTCAAAGTCATCTCTTCTTCATTAGTAATACCAGACTCCGATCCAGGGTTGGCGAAGGGATGTGTATAGACTCCCCGTGAAGAGGTGAAGATGAGTAGTTACCAACAAATTCCTGAAACACAACATCCATTGTTACCATCGTACATCGGGTAAGAGGATGGTAACACTTGAATCCTTTTGTGTTGGAGAGTAACCCAGAAAGATACACTTAGTACTTCGAGGTTTCAATTTTCCAAGTGAATGATGATCCCTAGCATAATAGGCACACCCAAATGTCTTTGGAGGCACTAGGAAGGATGTAATCCCTTGAAGAACCTCAATAAGAGTTCGAGAGTTGAGGACACGAGTAGGCATGTGATTGATTAGGTAAGCTACTGTGAGAACATCACTCCAATATTAAGATGGAATCTATCTAGCAAACATCATGGCTCGAGCAATATCCAACAAGTGCCTATTATTGCGTTTAGCCACCCCATTCTGAGCAGGAGTGCCAACACAACTTATTTGATGAAGAATCCTATGATCAGCTAGGTGTTTTTTAAATTGACCCTCCATGTACTCTGTTCCATTATCACTACGGAGAATTTTCAAAGTGGCATTGAACTGAGTCTGAATCATTCTATAGAACCGCTGAAAACAACTGAACACTTTACTTTTGTGCTACATCCAAGGATTAAAGTATCGGTATCGGTCGGCCAAAATTAAGATACGTATCGGAGGGTATCGTATCGTTTCGGAGATACGCTAAAGATACGCACAAATGGATAGGAAAGATTTTTTTATACACTTTTGTATAAAAAAAATTGTTAAAAAAAGCTATTGATAACATGTATTATGCATAAACACTAAATTGGGGGTATCGCACTAAGAATTCAAGGTTTGTAATTGTCTCATAAATGTAAAATCCTTGTTCCCAACCTTGATTTTCATTTTAGTTAGAGAGAAATATGGCTGACAGTAACTTTGGAACAAAAACCCTTCAAAAAATCATGTTTTTCTGAAAAATGACCCAACTTGGCCATTATATGACCGTAGCGCACTATATCGGTACGTATCGTACCGTATCACTATGTATCGGTCGATACATACCGATAGGTACAGATACATACTGAAACGTACATTTCACTCGATTATATTTTTTCCATAGAGTATCGGTACATATCGATGTGTATCGTATCATATCGGTGGTGTATCGGTGCGTATCAGTATGTATCGTAAGATATGTATCAATATGAATGGGTTTTAAAAATTTCATGTATCGTATCGGTAAGGGCTGATACGGATACGTATCGACCGATATGGTATGATACGTACCGATACTTAAAACCCTGGTTGCATGATATAAACCCAAGTTGTTCTAGAGTGACAATAAATAACACAAACCATCTTTTTTTCAGAAATAGATGTCCAACGAGACGGACCCCATACATCAGAGTGAACCAAATGAAAAATAGAAGAGCTTCTTTTATTTAAAGGTAAATAACTGGAACGAGTTTGTTTAGCCAGAGTACAAGCTTCATAAAAAAAATATCCCTAGTGCATGATTTAATTAAATACGAAAATGAAAGAGATAAGGTCCCAATTAGTGGGTGTCCCAAACGACAGTGCCATTGATTCAGTTCAGAAAAAACATAGTGTAATTGATGAGGAGTAGTAGATACTGTAGCAGTAGGAAGACAACCATCATCAAGCAAATAAAGACCACCCTGCACTTTACCACATCCAATCGTCTTCCCCGTTACTAGATCCTGAAAAATGCAATGGGAAGGAAAAAAGTTTACAGTTTAGGTCCCTTGTAAGACTACTAACGGATAGCAGGTTAGTAGTAAAATTTGGGATATATAAAGCTGAAGACAAATTGATAGAAGAACATTTAATAGAACCCTTTCCGGAGATAGATGATAGGGTGCCATCTGCTACCCTAACTTTATCTCTACATAAGGTGGGTGAATACTGGTGATATAAACTGGAGGAAACGGTCATGTGGTCAACGGCACCGGAGTCGATGATCCAGGGGGTGGAGACGACCGATGCACAATGACCACCAAATAAAATACCCGAGTAAGCAAAGTTGGAACCTGAAGGGACTGAATTGGAAGCCTTGAGCATACGTTTGAAAGTCTGGAGTTCCTCCTTTGAGAGTCCTATCTCAGTTGCGAGTGGGGTATCCACAGTCTCAGCTTGATGGGCTTTGTTTTTGGATCAACCACAAGCATGCTTTGCCTCAAAATCAGTAGATTTTCTATGGAGCTTCCAACAATTGGCCTTAGAATGGTATGGCTTGGCTTGTGGCAATGTTCACATTTGACAATCTCCTTGTTGGTATCACCAGTTCGATTGGCTCTCTCAGAGGTAATAGTGGATCCTATCTGTTGGACTGATTTTTCAGTTGTGGGAGTCGGAAGCATAGAGGTACGACAACATTCCTCCGTATAAACCAGGGCAAAGGACTGTTCCAGAGTAGGTAAGGGAGATTTGCTAAGCACCTGAACACGAATCAGATCATACTCAAACATTCAAACCAGCCAAGAAATCATACACTCTAATTTTGTCCACATGTTTGGTATAAGCCTTACGTCTTCAACATTAGTGGGATGATAATCTGCAAAGTGATCCAGTTCATACCATCGAGTTTAAAGTTCAGCATAATATTTGGACACAGAGAGTTCTTGCTGGTAGTGATACGAACCTTCTTGTGAAGATCAAATACCTGAGCATCATTCCCTAATTTTCTATGAGTTTCCTTGGTAGCAACCCAAATCCGAGAAGCAGTATCTAAGAGCAAAAATCCTCTAGAAATAGATTGATGAATAGAACCAAATATGCCATTACAAAGTGTCATTAGTGATGCATTTATCCTGAGAGGTACCCTCAGTAGAGGGTTTCTTTAATTTCCCTGTAATGTGTCCAGTGAGGCCTCTACCAGCAATGGTAAGATAGGTAGATCTGGACCAGACGAGGTAATTAGTTCCCTCCAATTTCACAGAGCTAGCCCCAAAAGGCATGTAATCATTGCGACTTTGTCCATCAAATCCAGAGGTTACAGTAGTTATTTCAGACATAATTGAACTAGCAAAAAATTGACAATGAGTGAGAGAAATACCGATCTTCATATCCAGCTGTCAGAAAAGGTCTATACTTGGAATGAATTGCCCAGTAAGGGTAGTGAGGCACTCCTCTAAATTATATATATGATTCCGACGAACTGTTGAGATAGGCAAAAATAGGGTAATCCAAGAAGAGGAGAGATTACTAAAAAAATTTAGCAGATAGGGCCACAAGTCTGGTCGATCTTCTCTTCAAGGGTGACGATGATGTCTTAAAAAAATCAGCTGATTCTGAGGAGGGAGTCCCAAAAATCGATTTGGTCAGGGTTTTGAAAAATCATAATTTGCAAAAATCGGTTAGGGTTGATCTTCAATCTTGCAAGTAGTGATAAGTCCTTTTAGGTTGCTGAAATTGATCTTCAAGAGGTAGAGGTAGAAGCCACACTCCCTGAAAGTAGAAGAATAAAAAATCGCAGAGGGTGAAGAACCTAATTTTCTTGCAAGGATTTTGGGTTTTAATTGATGAGGTAGGGTAGAGGACAGCCACTAGATTCGTAGCAATCACCTCATTAGTGCTACCCTATGGGAAATTAAGGAGACAAAGGTAGGAGAAGATGGAGGTTAACAAAGGTGATGGAAGAAAAGTGAATGGAGGCCTGTGATTCTCGACTCTTGAGGAGAGAAGTGGCTGGAACTGGAAACTTAGATCAGAAATTAGGCTTTGATACCATGTTAACAGTACGAATAGGGAGAATGCTTGTGTGTTCTGACTGATCACAGAAGCCTTTTACTTATAATATGCAAAAAAAGAGCATTAATAGGAGTACAAGTCTAAAAAGTATAAGGTAATTACAAGTATACCCCCCATCCAGCACCCCCACTCAAAATAGGGTCGGTGGAGGGGTGAAATTCCTAGTGTGCCCTTACGGCACACTTAACCACCATATAGAAACTAATTACAAATCAAATCAAATGCTGAAATAGAAAGCCCTAGGAATAAAAACTACTAAGTACATAAAGCAGCCAATAAAATAGGTAACAATTTAATCAATGAAATCCCCCATGCAAGGACTAACCTTTCCTAAAAATTAGTGCTAATTAATTCTGTCCTCCATGATTTGGCCATGGGACCCTCTTGAAATTCTGGAAAGGTTCCTACAAATCAGCTCAATTTTCCTTGAAAGGAAACCTCCACGCAAGCAATATTGACCTTCAATAGTTCAATCTTGTCTTCATCCAGCTAGTATGGCCCCACGAGTCAGGAAGGAATCTTCTGCAGTTCTCCGCGCAAGAGCCTTGGGTTGAGCCAATTAAGAACCAAAAACCAAGCTGCACCAGACCAGACTGCCTCCCACAGCAGTCGCATCCCACAACCGGTCTGGAGTGGTTTTGGGGCCTTGTTCCTGCAATCTACATCAAGTTGACTTCTTCTGAAAAAGCACCTCAAAGGGAGATCGCTTGCCCAAATCAAGGGTTGGAAATCGATTTACAATGTAAGTTGTTGTTCAGAAAGCATCACTCCAGAAATGCTTTGGAAATCATCCACAACCAATAAAAAGTACCGATGACCAGTTCTAGCAATAACATGAGCTGCTCCTCAAATGTCCATATGGAGTAATTTCAAGGGTCTAGAAGTAAGGGAATATGTCAAATTAAAAGGAACTTATGAGCTTTCCCTGACAAGCAACCCTAATATGGTTTATTAAGTGTCCTATGTCCTCAATATACTAATGAATTTCCTTTCTAAAGAAAAGAGAGTAGCTTATAATTGGGATGGCCCAATTTGTTATGACAGACAAACATGGAAGCACAATCACCAGCCAAACATGCAATTGGAGAAGTCATTGGTGCCATTGAGATAGGGAACCATCCTCTCTCATTTGATCCTTTTAGCAAAATTCTCCCGATCTCCTGGTCCTTAATAACATTTCGTGAGAGTCAAACTCAAATACGCAGTTGTAATCTTTTGAAAACTTTGCCACAAAGAGGAGGATTCTTTTGTATTCTAGGCACATGCAAAACATCATGAAGAATGACAGAATGAGAACCAAAATTGAGTGGAACCTTACCAACTTCTTGAATACGTAATCCTGCCCCATATCCAACTGTAACTTGGTCAAAACCAGTATGGTTTGATTGGTGTATCATACTGGAAGAATCAAAGTTCAAATGATTTGTTGCACCAGTGTCGGGATACCTAGTGTTGTCTGCAAGACAAAGACCTGTGAGAAGATGACACATATTCTGGCTAGAAAGTCTGATTAAACCTATTATGGCAATTCAGAGCAGAGTGGTAAGGTTTTCCACAAATCTGGCAATGAATGTGTGGCCGATTGGCCTGAAAATTGTGCCCTCCACGACCACGACCGCGACCACGACTGCGACCACAATTAATATATTGAGAAGAAAAATCATTTGATGAACTAGAATTATTACAGTTATAAAATCATTTGATGAACTAGAATTATTACAGTTATTGTCATAACCTCGACCAGCACATGAATTAGAAGGAAAAGAGGACGAGCAATTGTTACCTGTTTGAGATTTAAAATGTAACCGCAAGCGTACGGATCAGTGTAGCTACGGGTCGAACACAGGGAGAGCAGCCACTTTATTTTTTTATTTCTTTTAATAATGCGAAAGTGAACCGATTAATGATTGTGATCTAATTGTAATTACCGT
>NC_056561.1:19925959-19943100 GCF_013358625.1 Macadamia integrifolia | reverse complement strand
CTCTCTCTCTCTCTCTCTCTCTCTCTCTCTCTCTCTCTCTCTCTCTCTCTCTCTCTCTCTCTCTCTCTCTCCCAGAATTAGAAATGAGTGGTTTTTATTTTTGTTACCTACCCTTATCCTTGTAAAAGGGCCATTCATCACTCTTATCTACATCTTTTTCACTCTGCTACTCTCTCTTTTTCTTCCTCTTCCTTCATCAAGAAAGATCAATCATGTTTCCTGCCGTAATTACATACACGCATTTCTTCTATACTGAAAGACCCATAAATTCAAGTCAACATTCCATTTCATGGTTGAATGAGAGCATGTTTTTGTAAGAACCATGAATGATGGCTCTGAAACTAATCTTGGGTATACTTCTGTTGGTGTATGATGTCTTGTATTCCGTCGCATTTTAATCCAGGGAGTACTAGTGCAGCACCTAGACAGGCAGGACGGCGGTCCCGCTAGCCGGTTAATGGGCCGTGGGGGTTGCAAGGGGAGCAGGGGCCCCCCTGCATAGCAGGGGGTGTAGGGGGCGCAGTCCCCTGCTCGAATTTTTTATTTGAAGGCAATTGTGTACTTTCAGGATTAGGGTTTTTTCGCTATATATTTGTAGCGAGGGTTTCTTTCTCTGTAATGCAAGCAATACTGAGAGGTGTGAGGACGAGTGCTGTAACCCTATTCTCCATTGATAGTGAAGCAGGATCTCATCTCACCGGGGACGTAAGCAACCTTGCCGAACCTCGTAAAATCCGTGTGTATTCATTGTTTTGTTTTTCCATTATCTTCTGCATCGTTTTAAGGTTGCGTTTCTACAACTTCATCATACCTATCTCCAAAGGAAGTATTCCCCATCGAGTTGCCATACCTACTTATCCCTCTAGTCAATGAATACAAAATCCATGATATGCTTACACTGATGGAAATCCCTCTAGAATCTATAGAGAGACTGAAGGGACATATATCAAACTATGGTTTTGAAGTGGCCTTGTTTTGTAGAGAGAGGAGCTTTTGTCAATCATTGGATATAATCATATGTCTTAATGCTCATCTCCAAGAAAATTACGTAAGTATTGATGATTACATTGAATGGGTCGAGGTATTGTATTTGGATTTGGGTGGAGAGATCAATGTTTAAGCAGGTTGGTTCCAGTTTCACAATCTTCGCTTGCTTTGGAGATTAAGAAATTTGAAGATATAGAAGACCCTTCTTCTTCTTATGAGACTTGCATGATTTGTTTGGATGAGTACGCGAGAGGAGTTAATGTTACACCGTTGCCTTGATCACATCTCTTTCATAGTGAATGCATTGTTAAGTGGTTGAAACACAAGAATTCGTGCTCCTTTTGTTGCTTTGTATTTCCTACAAAAGTTTAATTTCTTTAAATTTTATTTCATCTCCTAATCAGTATCTGAAATGTTGATTTTATTGGAACTTTGTGTGTAATCTCATGTTATGTCAATGATTTTTTTTTTTTCCAATCTAACCCTTTTTCTTCTTATACGGGAACATGATAATCCCATCATATATTCATATCCAAATTATTTGACAAAACCGGTTGACTAATAGTTTGATTAACAAGGCTTGGTTTTTGCCCCTGATGTTGACTTTGGATGTTTTGTTTTCTTAAAATATTCTCCTCTTTGTTTAACATGACAAGGGTTTTGTGATCTTCAGATTGTTTACCTTAGTAGAATGATCTCTTTGTTTATCATGACAAATAATTGTATTTTTTTAGATTTTTTGCTTTCTTAGGATGATCTTCTCTTTCTTAACCATAATAGTTGGAGTTATTTATATTTTTTAAATGTTTGCTTTAGGATATTCTCCACATGACAAGTAATTTGTGACTTTGTGTTTTTTATTTCCTCTTTATTATGATTTTTTTTTTTTTTTAGTTATTTCATATTTTGCAAGGCCAGGGTCAAGGTATACCCGGCCCTTGATGGCAAACTAGGGTCAAGGTTAGGGTCAATTAGGGTCGGGGTTAGGGCCAATTAGGGTCAGTGTCAGTGCCAATAGAGACATCCCGGCCTGACCCTGCAAGATCAGGGCCAATCAGGGCGGGTAAAGGTTGGGCCTAGGTTGAAGTTTAGCAGCCCTGAGTCAGGGTCAAGATGGACTTGGGCCCAATTAAAGACACTCAGGATTGAGCCAGGATTTTAAGAAGCCCGGCCCAACCTAGCCCTGTTGCACCACTAGCTGCGGGCATGGCTTGTGTATTTTCTTTTGATAGGTGGAACCTCTGTTAGTTAAAACGAGAACGGCAAAAAAACATTGTTTGGTACGGGCATGTTTTAAACGGATCAAAACGTGAACGGGACAGTCAAAAATACGGTCAAATACGGTAAAAACGGGGGAAAAAAAAAAACGGACGATACGTGTTTTAAACGTTTATATTTAAATAATACGGTGTCAAAAAAAGGCAATATATAGACATAAATTGGCATAATAATTCTCTAAATACCTAGATAACAATCAAAACAAATAGCCCCATTTTAAACGTTTCTATTTTAAAACGTTTATATTTTTTAAAATCCGTTTTTTTACTATCAAAAAAACGGGATGGCGTTTAAAACGGTAAAAAACTTTAAATAGCCCCGTTCCCATTTTTTACCGTTTCTGTGAAAAATTCGGCAAACAACGTTTAAAACGACAAAAAAAAGGGACCGCGTTTTAAACGCGAATAAACTAACTAGGGGTGGAACACACTTATAAATAAAATAAAATACCTTCCTTAATGTGCGGTAGTTGCTCAAATCCTCTAGTTGGAGTTGAAGTAGAACTGGGTAGACGGTTGACCCTCCCCGTATACTACTTATAAAAGCTAGGGTCAGTCGGTTACCTTTTCACTCTACTTTCTCTCACTCCTTCTTCCTCTTCCTCTTCCTCTTCAATCATGTTTCCTGTTGTTGTTACATGCATGCGTTCTTCCTATACTGAAAGCCACACACGTTCAGCACACCCACAACCCACAACCAAATTCCATTTCCTGATTCAACAAGACCATGTCTATGTAACAACAATGAATGATGGCTCTCAAACCAGTTTTAGGCTGAGTTCTAATATATTGCCAGAGCAAGTATTCATTATTGAGTTCCCTTACCTGCTTATACCTGAAGTCAGCCAGATCAAAATCCATACCATGCTTACCCAGATGGAAATCTCTCCAGATTCCATTGAGATAATTAAACGACAGATATCCCACTATGCTTTTGAAGCAGCCTCGTTCTGTAGAGAGGGGATAGACGACGTTTGTGAAGCCTTTGATATCTTCATAGTTCTTAATGTTCCTCTCCTAGAATATGACACAAGTCTTGATGATGACTACGTTGAATGGTTCGAGTCCATGTATATTGAAGGAGAAGAAGAAGGTTCAATCAGGTTGGTTCCGGCTTCACCATCTTCAATTCAGGCTTTAGAGATTAAGAAATTTGATGATATAGAAGAAGACCCTTCTTCTTCTTCAACAGAGACCTGTATGATTTGCATGGATGAGTACGTGAGAGGAGTCGATGTTGCACGGTTGCCTTGCTCGCATCTCTTTCATGGTGAATGCATTGTTAAGTGGTTGGAATGCAAGAATTCGTGCCCCTTGTGCCGTTATGTATTGCCTTCAGAAGCTTAATTTCTTAAAAAAAAAAAAAATTCTTAAATCAAATCATAATCTTTCTGTCTTCTTTTTTTTTTTTTGGTAATGAGTCTTTGTGTCTTCAAAGTCCAATTCTACAAGAAAGGATGAGAGTTCAGCTCTAACTGAGTGGGTCCATGGAACATCTTTTAGAGAGAATCAGCTGTCTCCTTGATGCATTGTTCTTTTAGAAAATGAATACACATCACTGTTCATAAGTTTATCGCGATGGAAAAAAAAATCCACCTCCAAATATTGATAGAATTTGAACCATCATGGAATATGTTTTAAGACTACAATAGATAGTTATGTTCATCAAGTAATATAATTTACGATAATAGTAAACCTATGTATGTCGCCAAAAATTATTTAATATATCTGTTGCCGTTTATAAGTTTACTATTACAAGGAAAAAAAAAAGTCGCTGTCAAATATTGATCAGACTAGGCATTTGGGTAAAGGTAAAAGTTATCATCTCGAAATATTTATAAAATGATGGAAGATTTATTTTCATTACCCACAATATATTCATCATTCACATAATTTGTACTAGTGTCTTGGACATCGAGCAATAGAGAACCGAGCTTTCCTCTAAATCTTAAGGCAATAGAATTTCAAATATGTTGAAATGTTTTGAATTTATCAGTCCATCGTAAGAGGTTTCTCTCATACCACACATGATACACAAAGGCACATAAAGATCCCAAAGGGTAGCCTAGTTGGTGAAGGACTTTCGCCTCAAAAAGTGTGTGGTCTTTAGTTCGACTCCTCATATCTCCTTGGGGCCACTCACACGAGGGTGTTTAGTGCTTTCCACTACTTTTGGTGAAAGTTGAATGATTCTCATTCAACCCCGATATAATTTGGTCCATGCGGTTGTGGGGTTAGTATAGACCCGCAAGACTAGTTAGGTCAAAGGCTTGGATACTCGTCGTTAGTAGGGGAAAAAAAAATAATCTCCCACATCAAGATTTTCCAAAAAAAGAAGTGGTTGTTGATTTACAAATAGGTAATTTTATACAATTTATGTTTTCAAAATGATTTACTGTGAAAGTATAAAATTACCCACCACTCTACCCAAAAAAAAAATTAAATAAAAATAAAAAATAAAAAGAAAAATACACATCACTATTCATAAGTTTACCATGACGGGAAGAAAAGAAAAAATCCCCCACGGAATATTGACAAAACTTGAACCATCGAACAATATATATGTTAAAGACTACAGTAGATCAATTATGTTCATCAACTAATTTAATTTAGGACAACAGTAAAAATATGTACAAAAATGATTTAATATATCTATTGCGGTTTATAAATTTACCATGAGAAGGAAAAAAAAATTGTTGTTGAATATAAAATCCCCCACGGAATATTGACAAAACTTGAACCATCGAACAATATATATGTTAAAGACTACAGTAGATCAATTATGTTCATCAACTAATTTAATTTAGGACAACAGTAAAACTATGTACAAAAATGATTTAATATATCTATTGCGGTTTATAAATTTACCATGAGAAGGAAAAAAAAATTGTTGTTGAATATTGATTAGACAAGGCATTTGGGCGATGGTAAAAGTTACTATCTTGAAATATTTATAAAATGGTGGAAGATTTATTTCCATTACTCAAAATGAAGCATTTAGTCTAAGATCATAGAGAGGTAACAAATAAATTTTGCAGCTCGAGTTTTCCTAAGACAATGATGAATCCATTCATCGATCGCATTGCTTTAGATGGACAAGGAGGCAATCAGGAGGATATTTTGAGGAAATATTAAATCCCAATAGGGATTTCCAAACCCTAGGATGGTAGGTGAACCATCATCTACAAGTGAAGAAAATATATATATTTTTTTTCTATGATAAATTTATTGTCAAGACAGATCTAATCTCCAATTCCAATCTGATTCATACCGATCCACTCATCTGGTATAAGAATAAAATGGTTTAAAATATCAAATTAAAAACATTAAAAAAAAAAAAAAAAAGGGGTAAAACCGTCCAATACTATTTGATCCCAATCCATACCGATCTTGAGGTTTAAATCCTTGGTCCTAGCTTACGAAATTTAAAATCACTTTTATTGTGACAATAGATTTTGAAAATCACTTGGATCAGGCTTAATTGGATGGGTCGGATTAGATGGATCAGTCAATCCAGGATCCTTATATCAACCTTTTTTATTACTAAAATCAAAATTGAAACATCACTGTTAGATTAAACTTGCACCTTAAGAAATCCTCTTGTAAATTTCATTTCTCCAGTAGGAAACCATAAGAAAGTTATAACTAGTTTTCTTTAAATACTCTCCTTATTTTCCGCTAGTTACCCAAATCTGTGTGTCTCTCTCTTAAGTTCACATAGAATTAGAACTGGTTACCCTCCCCCGTTTACTTATAAAAGGGCCATGTCATATCTTGAAGCCAATACGGTTGTATTTTCAGCTTTTGTCTTTGAAAGTTGAAAAAGAAATTCATCAATTGATTCTTTCCAATGTCTTAGTTTCCAGATTCCATTATAGGAGACAAGAATTCCATAAGCTGGTATGTTTAGATTTATCTATCTGCACCAATGGCCTTCCAGAATCCATCTATTGCACAATCTTTTGGATAATTTTGCTTCACTTCCGGGAGAATAAAGTATTTCAAATAATCACATTTTGTCCTCTATTTTTCTGCACAATTATTCTTATATGATCATTCAAGTGATGATTGATGGATGATAATAGTAAGTGCAAATGCAAATAAAATTAATTTTTTCCTAGGAAATTCAGAGGAAATTGCCATTGTATACAGGCAAGTGGTTAAAAGCCAATTAGCCAATGCAGTAGAGAACCCTAAAAAGAACCAGTTAGAAAACCAATTACAAATTTCGCAATGGAGAATCCAGTACAAAACAAAGTAAAGATGGGCCAAGTGTGCAGGGAAACAATGTAGCTAGAATAAAACTGTAAATTCACTATCATTAGCTATTTACATGGGAAGGAAGGGTCTTTCTCGAATCATGTAGATTTGTAGAATATGGATTTGTGTCCAATGACCACAGTCTTCCTCTGTTTATAGTAAAATAAGTAATCCCTAAGAGCTTAAGGGTCCATTTGGATATTACCCTTAAAATCCATTATTACAATAATACATTATTCAACATTTTCCTTCAAGTTGGTGTATGGATGTTACACATACCAAACTTGAATTAGAAGGATGAAAGGAAAATCAAAAACCCGATAGAAGAATCTATAGAATTAGAACAATCTTTTAGCCCACTTGAGCCAACTCCCCTATGTATTTATTTATTTCGAGGGGGGAGGTTTGTGGGTGTCGAAATTTAAAACAGATAAGTCATAATTTACAATCATTTAACAATGAAAAGAAGAAAGAAAATTGAGAACGTAATGATCCAGAACAAACCCAAAAAAAATATTGTAATCATGAATAATTACTTAAGATGAAAATGGGATGAAAATGGTTAGATAACTCACCTATGAGCTCTTCTGGGGATGAAAATTATAAAAGAAAAAAAAATCGACTTGTTTGATGTTATATAGGGAGGGAAAATTTTCCTTCGGACACATGTTATTTACACATTCTTTTGGTGAATATGCAAACACAAGAAAGAAATGAGTTACACCTCTCTCTTTGTGTGATCTACCTAGTGTTTTCCCAAATGAATGAAACATTAGGAGGGTGGAAAATTCACCCTAGGTGGGTGGGTATTTTCAAACCTGTCATTGGGATTCCATTTCCTTCACTATTATTATAGGATTGCAGTTACTTGGCTGCAACCCGGCAGCAGTGATTCTTTTTTCTTTTCTTTTTTTTTTTCAGGAAAAAAACCCCACCAGGGAGAAAGAAGCTCTGTTCTCTATTGCTTGATGTCCTTTTTTTTTCCCCCCTTTTTTTATTGCTCATTGTCCCTGAGAATAATATAAATTACAATACTATTTGTGCTTGGAACTAGGGGTGAAGCTTGGCCTTAGAGGCCAAAACCTACCCTTGGCCCACCTTGAGCCCGTCTAGGTCTAGGTCAGAAAATTCTGACCCTGAGGGTCGGCTCGACCCTATTTTTGTCCCTGAGTACCTGCAGCCCCCATGGGCCACCCTGCCCAACCCAAAGTTTTTGGCCTTGAGTTAAGGTCAAGGCGGGTAAGGGTAAGGGTTGATACCTGTAGCCTACATGGCACACCCTGCCCAACTCTGATTTATTCAGTTTTTGATGGCTAATTTTTATTTTACTTTTCAATTCAAAGGGAGTATACTCGCCCCTTGATGGTAAATCAGGATTAAGGTATACCCGGCACTCCGTGTGAATGGTCCTAAAGAGGTAAGAGGAGTTGAGTTCAGAACCATATGCTTCTATAAATGAGGTTCTTTGTCAACTCTCCTACCCACTTAGGCTTTAATATATTTGTCATTCACCCAAAAAATGAGTTAAATTGACCTACAATCACCTATAGCATCTATAGCATGGGCTACACGTCTCAATGATAGAATTAATACCTTTTTACTTAAATATCTGGGGGGAAATAATGTTATTTGGCAGTGCCTTATAAGCATCTACATGGGATAGTAAAATGACCACCTCATTCCTCCTCTTTGATACCAGTGTGCACGCAGGCAATCTCATAATGGAAATAATTTATTTTTTCCATTGACTATCGGTTATAAGAAAGAAAGCCCGTATCCAAACACTTGATCAACCTACGACCAAACGTCCTCAATGGCCAATCCTATTTTAAAAGCTGTTCCTTCACAAACCTTTCGTGAATTTTAATTTATTTTATATTTTTAATTCTCTCTCATGGGTAAGGGTCACAAATAGGAGAGTGGATGAAGTCTCCATATCAGAATCATTCTCGTACGAAATTGATCCACACAAATCGGATTCACCTAAAAAAACTCTGTGGTAGATTCCATCTTTGTGCACAGACTATATGAAAATAGTTCTCTTACGATAACCTAATCCATACACCACAGATAGTGGGTGCGATGGGAAAAAGGTAAGCTGGAAAAGATTAATACCATGGAAAGAGTTCAGCTAATGTCACATAACTCTTAATTGCGTAAACCAAAACAAATTACATGCGTAGCTTGGTCCGGGTCTGAATGGAAAGTTGAAATGGCTCCACCCATAGAATGTTTGAAAGAAAACAAAAGAGATCGAACTCTGGAATACCTAACTAATCAAACCATTGGCCCATTATCCATGCTACACATTTATGTATATGGGAACGCACCCCAAGGAAAAAGGAGAGGGTCCCCACGATGCCAGTGTTTGGGGAATTTCCTACACCACACAATGGAGAATTAGGGCCACCAGGGGGGAACAAATCTATATGGGGTGCATAAGGTCAAGGTAGGAGAGAAAACAATAGAAAAAAGGAAAAATGTTTTCTTTGGGGGGGGGAGGGGGAGGGTGAGTGTGGTCCTTGTGCTGCCCAAATATGGGGAGATGAAATGATTGTCATGCCCCCCATGAAAGGGAAATGACTCTTCTATGGATGTTTTCTTGTGCATTCCTATTGGCCTTCGCTCACATGCAAGAACCACACCCCTCATGAAGCTCTTCACCTAGAAAAAAAATCTATGCATGTGAGAGAATCCATGTCGGTATGGGAGATCCTCTCGCTCCATCAATGGTAGTGCAAAGAACGGTATCATCTATATGGGGACCATATGGTTAAGGTAGGAGAGAAATAACAAATAAAACAAAATCCCACGAGAGAGGAAACTCTTTCCCATGAAAAATTTAGAAAAAACTATCTTTTTCATCCTACCATGTGGTGGTATATGTTTGGGTCCATGAGATTGAGGACCCTTTTCTGGTATAATAGGACTTCGATGCCATATCTTGGGCAGAATTTCAAAACAAAATGTGTAGTGACAAAAACTAAAGTTGTAAAAATATTATGTAAGAAAGAACGCTACCAGTTGGCGTAGGTACACGCCTAGACACAGTGATCGTGGAAAGACCATGATGACTTCACGCTGAAGATGCCCCCGCATGCCCTCCTATTGGCTCTCTCGTTGATATGTACCTACGCTAGCAGGATAGTGTTCTCTTGCTCAAATATTATTTTTTATTTTTAGGGAGACAGTTTCTCACTCTACCAACGTGAGGAGGAATATGCACACCACATCAATGGCCGTCTTGAAAAAAACGTATCGTTTATATGCAGCCCACGTATTCAACATAGGTGCCAGAAGTAATAAAAATAAATCAGGTTAAGCTAATCAATTGGGTTTTATGATGTTTGAGCAGACAAGGCTGGCTTAGTGGGTTCTTTCAATCCTCTCGATCTGGGCTGACGCCTGAGGAGCCCATTTAACAATTGAGCTAATGGGCCAAATCTGATAATAAATTTCTTTCCGGGTTATGAAACAATAGCCTGTGAAAGTGTTCATTGGTATTGAGCTTATGGCTGGTTGGGCGGCTAGGTGGAACCACTGTCAGTTAAAATGGGAATGGCAAAAAAACGGAAATGTACGGTATGGGTTTTAAACAGATAAAAACGATGAACAGTATGATAAAAAAAAAGGTCAAAAAAATAGGGAACGACAAATGGACATAAATGAACGGTACGAGTATTAAACGTGTAGTTTTCAAAAAAACGAAACCAAAAAAACGGTAACATACTTATGCAATTTGAGAGATTATTACTTGTATACATGCATCTAATATTCCAAAAGCTCTAGGAGTCCCAAGATAAAATAGCCTAATGGGCTACAAGAAAATGAGATGTTACTAGCTTTAGCTTCTCCTTACTCAATGGGCTATAAAAAGATGAGATTTTTTTCCTATAGATAGTATGGAAGTTAAAAACAAAAAACCAAGTATCATATTGTCTTCACTCTTCACTTTTACTAATATTTTTTTTTTTTATAATTATTTTTTTTAATAAAATTCCTATTTTAGCCTTAAAAAACGGATACGCGTTTAAAATGGCTGTTTAAAACGCGTTTAAAATGGATTCTTTTGCCGTTTCCCTTTTTTCCGGATTGTATAATAGCATACGGGAAAACGCGTTTAAAACGCATTTTAACTAACAGTGGGTGGAACAGGCTGGAAATATTACCACTACCCATGTAGGGATGTGTGCCCAAGCCCATCCAACGATGGAGAAAGTTGTTGAACACCCCAGTCAATGGAGAGAATCCGGATCCATCCATGTGTATCTTGTGTGGTTTTGACCGTAGACATGGCATAGATATCTCCAGGTGTTGTCACCAAAAACCTTCCCCGATTGATAGAATGTCCCGTTACCGACACTTGAAAAAGCAGCTTTCAAGGTCTCGTCGCTTCGGTGAAGAGACCTTCGGTGAATCACTTGATCCCTAATACATTTTCGGTGCCATGGAGCTAGACCAATGAGCTATTACACTTTCTTCAAAGGATGGCTGTTGCCAAGCCCACCTCCTAGTTGTCATCGCTCGATCACTTCCTTTTCCACTAAGTGATTGCTTAGGGACCTTAGCGTACGATCTGGGCTGTTTCCCTCTCGACTTTGGATCTTAGCACCCAAAAAGTTTGTCTGTACAAACGATGACAGTCTGTATTCGGAGTTTCCCTTTGATGCTTGATTAGACTTTGGGAATAATTAATGTCATCATTACCTCCCAAGTCAAATAGTTGAATGTCTGAAATACCCTTTTTCCATTCAATGGGATTAAATCCCATGGAATCTTATATATCCTCTCTTCATTGAAGGAGTCAGGTAATGTTACCCAAAAAAAAAAAAAACCTTCACAATTAAGGTCATGGATGATTGATTCCAATTCGAATAGGCTGACTCAGACTCAGCCAATTTGCTTCTACTTTTCGTTTTTAAATCAGGAAGCTCATACTCAATGTACCATCAGGAATACTAATGTGGCAATTTTGGCTATTGTTGGATGGTACATGACTCGGACTAATCACAAATCAGGCTTCATAGCCTAACTCTAACTTTGTCAAATATCGTCATGTGTAATGGCAATGTGGTATGTATCTCCATATATGTTTTTTCATAGTTTTAAATTTTAAAACTTTTATTTTATTATTTAACAAACTTTGTTCATAGTCTAGACTGAAATTTACATGTCTGTAAGGGACCTCAGGGTCTATTTATTGACAAAATTTGGTCCTCTATTTGATTTGCCATGTAGCAAAACTCTCCAATAAATAGAAAATAAATACATCAATGTTGCAATAATTTCTAGTACCATTGAGTATTGGATCCAATTTTTCTTTACCATAGCAAGATTCTCTTCACTTACAGAATCTTATCATTTGATTGGATTGAGGAAGGGTGTTTTTGACCTTGTACAATAAGGGAAAATACTCGCTTTTCAAACAATCCAATCACATGGTCAAATCGTCCAAAACCAGAATAGGTCATAATCAATTTCAATCCGAAGCTACCGATTCAACTAAATCAATACCAATTCTTGAAAAAATGATTACGAACCATATGAATGATTTGGTCATTTTGAAGTTGAATATTAGATTTTAGTGGCAATGAAGTGATCATCTCAACTCACTATGCCTTAATAAGCATTAACTTTTTCATATAGTATTCAAAAGGAATTATTATGAAATGTGGTAAAGGCCAGATTGAAGTAGAGATTGACACAACTAGAGTGATAGAAGACCTGATAGTTTCTTGTTATGATTCGGGGGTTTTATGGCTCGGGCGAGATTTAGGTTGAACCCAGATTGACACGAAAAGTTTTTGATTTGTCTTCGAGTTGACCCACTATGGCCTGAAATCAACTCAAATAACTAGTAAATATATGTAGAACAAAGTTTTCCTTCACCGAGAGCCGGTCAAGTTATGACCCTCCTCTCTCCCCGAAATATCTCCCCTCTATTGTACGCTTCCGATAGGTTACTATAAACCGATGTCCATTCGTTGTGACCTCAAAAAAACTCGATCCATATATATAATTATATATGTTTAGTTTTAAGATTTTTAACTCCACAATTAACTTTATGAGAATTCATCTCTTAATATTTGTATATTTTTTAAGAGATTTTAGTCATTTTACACGATTTGTTTGGTCGTATCTTTTAATTTGATAAAAAAAAAAAAAAGACATTTATTATATTTGACGAGCATGAAAGAATACAAAAAGACATCCCATCGGAGGAGATCCAAATCAAAAAGGAAAATAGAAAAATACAAACACCAATACCTTTAAAGAATATTCTTATTCGTAAAATACAACTGAATAGGAAGATCACAAGAGAGGACAATATGAAACTTCACATCCAAGGAAACCACTTTTAGTGCATCAGATTCAACTAAGATCTCAGCTATTGAATGAGTGGAGGCCATTTTTACAGCTACACTTGGGAACTTTTAGTATCAAACAACCCTCAAGTAGCTTCCAAGCCTTAAATCAATCCATGGCCTTTCATAGGGTTCCAAGGGTTAAATCCACACGTATTTCCTCTTTCATCTCTTGCTTAGCATCTCTTATTTATGTTCTTTGGGACAAGGGGACCACTTTTGATAGTGATAAGTGCCTCTCCAACTCCCTCGTCCAGTAATCCATTTGACTATCTCTAAATTAGCAACAATGTTCAAGTAGTGTTTAAAACCTTGAATTGAGATTCAGCCATTGCGATCTGGATCAGATCAAATCGGTAGGATCTGTGAATATTTGGTTAGTATCAGACCAAAAATGCCCTAATTCTAATTTAATGCAGGGGTTGAAAGGCATCTAATACTACATTTAATGTTCTTTATATGTGAAATTATAATATTTTCACTTTTGAAATAAATAACTTTTAGGAATAAGACAAGGGACCAAAAAGTAAGATTATAACTTCGTATTTGATGATAAAAAGATACACCTATTTATAAAATGGAAGTTTGCATGTAGAGTTAGTCGATAAGGATTATGATATTAATGTTGGTCCTTCTTTGATGTGTTTGATGACAAATTGGTTGTTCTGAAGTCGGTCAAATAAAGGTTCATATATTTAGTAAGTTATCAAATATTAAATGAATGGGTCTTACTTTCACTAGGGTTTAGTCTAATATGGATCCATCTTAACAATGTTGCTTCCCCATTTCAGTTGCAAAAGGCAAAATGGAAAATAAGAAGTCATATAAATACAAATAGAACTCAGGTTCTCTTCTGGAACATGAACTCTTGCAACAATCTCACATCATGCAAGAGGTCATGGTCAAGGAGAAGATTTGGCCTCGATATGATAAGTTTACCTTATATTATGTAAGGTAAGTTTGATTATAAGAGAAATTCAAAGTGAAGAGAAGCAAAAATTTTAAACTTAAAAAAGAAACTTTTGCAACCATTTTCTTTATCCTATGTGATTGTATAAACTATTTAATTTTTTTTTATCATATTTCGTAATGATATATTTTGCATATAATATTTATTTTATATTTTATAATAAAGGATTTTAGATGTAAAATAAAATAAATAATCGTGAAATAATTTAAAGTTATTGATGTAATCATATGGAATAGTGATTAAAAAAAATCTTTTAAGGTTGAAAATTTCCCTCACACTAATTATCCTTGCAACCAAACAAAGTCTACTTTATGAATCATTTATGACTCAAGCTTCTGACAACCCATAGTATGATAAGTATTATAAAAAACTACCTATTTGTTTAAGAGAAGCCATGTTGTTCAATCATATAATCTCTGTTCTTTAATAAACAATCTTGAACGTGCAAAAAGATCAGTTAGACCTTTTTTTTTTAAAGAAAGATTCTTACAATGGCAGTCTGTGAGACAGTGAGAGGCCATCTCATATTCCATGGCATACAGGCATAGACATCACACACTCTCTCTCTCTCTCTCCACATTAAATGCTATTTTGATACAAATCATTTCCTGCAATGCCTGCAAGCATACTAGAAAACCAATACCTTTTTTTTTAATAGGAAAATGTTTCCAAAGGTACGTATGGAAATGTTTCTATTCTTCTACCAAAAAAAAAATTCTATTCCAGTATTTTTGAATTAGAAATACTTTTTTATATTTCTGTTAATTTGAAATACTTTGTAGTATAACTGAAAAAAAAATAAATGTCTAAAATGCATATTACATAAGCATATCTTATATTTTGTGATGGTGGCAATAGAGAGATTAGCTCGAGAATCAGGTTTTTTTGGTTGGTTTTTGTTACAAATTTGTGTTTCTGTTTTTTATTAACAACATCAAATATGTTTCTCCAATGACTAACAAATATGTTTTTTTCATCCAATTCATTACAAAAAACACAAAAACAGATTGGGTGCACGTCCAGGTTATGTTCCAAATTGATTAAAAAGAAAAAACACTAGTGTTTCTTTGAACATTGTCATACAAATCCTAAGCTACAGGGGGATATGCTATAGGGGTACAAACCAATGTTGTTAGTAGTATTAATCAGGCCTAATTAGTTCCCACCAATTTAAGGTATTGCTCAATTTCCTCCTGTTTAAGAAATTGGGTGAAGTTATGCTACATTTATATTTAGTCGATCAGTTATCGGTCCCTAATCAAGCTTAATGTAGTTGGACTATAATCAGCCTTTAAATCAGTTATTTGATTAATTGGCTATAAAAGGTCCTATATTCAGCTTAAATGGGCTTAAACAGACATTACATAGTTGGTTATCAATCAATCCAAATATTTGGTCTTGGTTGTGCGATCATTGGGCCTCTACCTTGCATCCAAAGCACACCTGATTATTAATCAGTTGATATTTGAGTTCAACACATTTAGTAATCTATCGAATCAATCTCAAGTTTCAGTCAGTTGGCTCAAATCGAGCCTATTAATACGAGCCAACTTTTGATACCTCTAAAATACTAACACCCTTTCTCTCTCTCTTTATCCTTATCTTTCTCACATGAATTGACCTCATTACTCACTTATTCCTTACATACGTACCCCTTTCTTGGAGAACCCTCACTTTTTTTTTTCTTTTTATTAAGTATTTGAATTATGAAATATTTTTTAATGAAACCATTGGGCTTATTCATTAAATACATGAGGCCACGTTAATCAATCATTTTCAGACCTGTCTTGTTGCTATATTGTTGTTTGTCCAAATGCGGAGGCCAGATAGACCCTCCCAAGATTACCGAAAAAATGATCGACCCTCCCAACTTTAATTAAGGGTTTGAGTATAAAGTTTTGGCGTTTGAGGTGTTTTGAAGTTTGACTTTTCAACAACTTTTTCTCTGTCGTATTTTTAGGTAAAAGATTTTGTGCACTGCCATGCATCCAATGAAATGATTGAAATGATGAAGAAGTATATAATATGGGAAAAAGGACATCTATATTAGTAGGTCACCTAGAAATTAGGTATGCTAGTGTTTTTGATCCTTAGATGAAACATAATTGATCGTATTCGTTTGTATCTGTTGTTCTACCTAAGTTGCCCAACACTGCCGCTCAATGGTTCATCTTCTTCTCCCTCTACCTCTCCTACTCCGACTCCCACTCTCACAAATTCATCAAGTCCCGCCATACCGTACCTTCATCAACATTCTTATTAAAGATTCATTCTAGAGAAAATTCATCACGCTTGATTGGACTCGGAGACGAACAATCACATAAAAACACAGTTACTCAAATGATTAAAAAAATGCATAAACATTGAGAGCCACTTCTTGTTGGAGAGGTATAGAGAATCAAATAAAAATGTGGTAAATTCAAGATACATGGTTGGCTCAAGTTGTTGTAATTTAAATACAGTATTGCCGTTGAAAACTCCATTAACATGACACTATTCCATCAAAGCATAATCCTGAAAGCTTCATCCTTCACATATAATACAAGCCAGTGCATTGGGAACAATAATAAACTAACAAATAAGATTTGCTACCAAAATTCCAGCTTTCTGATGCTTGAGTGGGCAGGTTGAGCTACAGATGGTCGCTCAATCACAGCTTCCCTGCCGGCCCTGTTCTCTAGCCCTGTCCCAATCAAGGTCTGATAATGATAATTAGAACTGGTTTTAACATTCCCGAAAGGATGAAGAACAATCCCTGGAAACTCCGTATCCATAGCGACATAAGGGAAATCATCAACAATCTTCCGAATCAGAGAAAATTTAGCTTCAAGATTATCATTCCAAACCTCCCTAATTTGAATATCGCCTTTAGATGGTAGCATCGACATTTTCACAGTGAAGACACCAAACCAGACGGCGATCCCTTCAAAACCAGATCTCTAAAAAAAAATCATACACAAATGAAGAAGATAGAGCCCCACAAAACCCCGACCAATCTATTGTGAAAAGCTTTCCCTCAATCAAATCTGCAAAATTCCTCAAACAAATATACCCTAAATCATTCGGAAACATAGATAAAAGACTACAGAATGCAAAAAAGGTGAAATCAAAATAGAAGAATCAAGAAATTGAGATGAGGAAAGTTACAGATCTAAGATGACTCACCTCAAATTATAGAAATTCTCTGATGCGATCTAAGGATTTCCAAATTTCCGATCAATGATTTTGTTCTTCGTTGAAGAAGAGAGATGAAGAAAATGTGAGTAAGAGAAAAAAAA
Source organism: Macadamia integrifolia (assembly GCF_013358625.1). Classification (NCBI taxonomy): domain Eukaryota; kingdom Viridiplantae; phylum Streptophyta; class Magnoliopsida; order Proteales; family Proteaceae; genus Macadamia; species Macadamia integrifolia. Next base: position 19,925,963 of record NC_056561.1, on the reverse strand, counting down.
AAAA
>NC_056561.1:19916736-19925939 GCF_013358625.1 Macadamia integrifolia | reverse complement strand
ATGCATCCATGAAACTCAGCGTCTCGTATCCCGCCGTCGCGTCGATGAGCAGGTCTATCTTTGGCAGGGGGTATGCATCCTTGGGGCAGGCCTTATTCAGGTCAGTGAAGTCGATGCAGATCCTCCACTTCCCGTTTGCCTTCGGGACCATCACCACGTTAGATATCCACTCCGGGTACTGGATCTCTCGGATGAACCGGGCCTTCAGTAACTTTTCCACTTCCTCGTTTATCTTCTTCTGTCTTTCTGGGGCGAACGTCCTTTTCCTCTGCTGCACCGGCTTCTTCATGGGGCTAACGTTCAGGTGATGTTCTATTACTTCTCGGTCGATCCCGGGCATATCCGATGCCGACCAAGCGAATACGTCAGCGTTGCTCCGCAGGAATGAGACGAGTCTTTCTTGTTGCGGCCTTGGCATGGTAGCCCCAATCTGGAATTGCCGGGTGTTGTCTCCCTCTTCAGCTTCAACTTGCACCAAGTCTTCGGCCGGCTCTCCCCGTTGATAGCTGACATCATCACGTAGATCCTCTATTGGGAGCGTCTCACCCGCCTTTTCTTTTCCCCAGAGGGTAGTGGCGTAACATCTTCGGGACGTCTCCTGATCACCCCGACACTCCCCGACGCCATTCTTAGTTGGGAATTTCATTTTGAGATGGGGGGTGGAGACGACGGCCTTTAACAGATTCAACCCAACTCTTCCTAGTATGGCATTATACGCTGATGTAATGCTCACTACCAGGAAGTTGATCATCACCGTCGCCTGGCGATCTCCGGTGCCAGCTCGAACCGGCAGCTCTATCGACCCTTCCACCTTCACCGGGGTGCCAGAGAATCTCTGCAGCGGGTGTTCGACCTTTTTTAACTTTCCTTCGTCGAGGCCCATCTTCCGGAAAGCTTCGAGGAACAGGATATCAGCTGAGCTGCCGTTATCCACTAAGATCCTCTTCACTTTGCAATCTCCTATAGTCATGGCGATGACCAAGGCATCGTCATGCGGGGTCTGTACCCCTTCCAGATCATCGTCTGAGAAGGAGATGACTGTCCCCGTCTTTGCCTTCTTGTTCGACCATTCTGCCACATGTACGCTCCTCGCGTAGGCCTTCGCCTTCCTGGCAGAGACCGAACTCTCTCCTGCGGCCGGACCTCCACAGATGGTTGCTATAACTCTTGTTGGGCTCTTGTTCTCCTCCCGAGGCCGGCGTCCATCTCCCTCTGGTGTCTGGTTTCTCCGCTGTTCTTGGTTTCCTCTGCGGGCGAGCCCCCCTCTTTCATACCGACCTGCACCATCTCTCCGACGGTTATCTCTCCGTCCAGTGCCTTCTGGAGCCAGCTCTTTCTCCCGGTCTACAAATCTGCCTAAGTATCCCCTTCTGATCATTCCTTCTATCTCCCCCTTGAGATGCCAACAGTCCTCGGTGTCATGGCCGTGGTCTCTGTGGAAGTGGCAGTATCTATCCACATTACGTCTTTCGGGATGTCGCCCCATCTTCCCTGGCCACTTCATGGCCCTGGCATCTGGAGAATCTTTTATCTGCATTAACACCTCTGTTCGTCTTTGGTTCAGAGGTGCATACCTCTCAAACTTCCTTGGTGGACTGGGGGCCCGACTGCGCTCGGACTTTCGTCTTTTCCCTTCTTCGATGGGTTTATCATCAACCCTTAAGGGTCTCTTCCTCGCCGCCTTCCTTTCGACTTCTTCGTCTGCCTGGAGGGTTTCCTCCATCTGGATATACTTATCGCATCGCGCCCTCAGCTCGGTCAGATCTCTAGGCGTATGCTTCGCCAGGGACCTCTTCAATTCCTTGTCCTTGACGCCACCTAGCAGGGCCGTGAACTCCTTCGGATCAAGGCCCCTGATCGTGATCTTTTCTTGTTGGAATCGCTTCATGTAATTCCGCAGCGATTCCCCTTCTTGCTGTTTGACGTTGGTTAGGTTCAACGTAGTCTTCTGGAGGGGCTGGCTACTAGAGAACCCCTTCACAAAGAAGTAGCTCAGGTCGCTGAAGCTGTGGATCGACTTCGTCGGTAGTCGGTTATACCACAGCCTCGCCGCCCCCCTGAACGTCAATGGGAGGGCCCGACACATAATATTTTTCGAGACGCGATGAAATTGCATGGCGACCTTAAAGCCTTCCAAGTGATCGACGGGGTCCCCCGACCCGTCATAGGTGTCGTACTTAGGTAGGCGAAAACCGACCGGGAGCGGGTCCCTCATGACCTCGTCAGCTAAGGCCGTATCATTGGTGAGGTCGGGCTCGCGGTTCCCAGTCTGGTTTTCTGCCACCTTTCTGATCTCGTCCTTCAGGTCTAAGATCATCCTCTTTAATCCCGAGTCCTCGGACCTCTGTTTGTCTCCTTGGTGCTGATCCCCATGCGGGTCTCTGGCGGCGCGTCGCGTCCTACTTCGGGGCGCGGGACTCTCCCTTGCTCGGTTTCGGGGATCGCGGCCGGCCCTCGTTGATCCCGTACTGCTTCGGTCTTCTTCTCGAGCCCTCTCGAACTGGACGTGAGTCCCTGGGGGTGCTCCGCCGGTCTTATGGGAGACAGCTTTGGAGACCTCCCTCATAGTCTCTGCCATCCGGTTATATTTGTTCTGGAGGTCTTCGAACTGCTGCCTTGTCACGTACTCCTGGGCCGCGGGAGGCTGATGGTCGCTGCCTTCCCGTACTGAATATCCAGCCGACCGCTGGTATCTGACGGACACTTCCCGGTCATCATGACCTCTTTCTCGTCCAGTCTCCGCCGAGGGAGGAAGCTCCCCTGAAGGTTCTTCCCCCATGTCTACGTTGGACGTCGCTCTCGTCCTTCTTCGGTTGTAGGTTCTTCCCACCATTACCGTCGTTCCCACGGACGGCGCCAATCTGTTGCTGCCAAAAACCCCGCCAGTCCAACCTACACAAACACAGACGACGGAGGCCCGGAACTTTGTCCGGGGTTAGTCCTCCGACGCTCAAGTCAGGGTCGGCCGCACAGTTCAATAAGGGAGTAATGGTGAGGGTCTCAGAGCTTACCTTCCCCTTTCTTCCGTGCCTTCTTATATAGCTCTTCGGCCTTAGGGTTTTTTCCCCCTTCTTCCCTCTTAGAGTCCTACTAGAATACGTCCAACCTTCTGGGGGAATATTCCCCTCATGCAGACGACGTGATCCCGCGTGATTCTGCGGGCGTGCCTCGGTGATTGAGCATGCTCGAGTGTGAATGGTTTCTTGGAACCTTCATCTGGCGGAGGACACGTGTCCCGGCAATGACACGTGTCATTGCCCCCACCGAGAGGTTATTTTGGCTATATCACCCTAAATCATTCAGAAACATAGATAAAAGACTACAGAATGCAAAAAAGGTGAAATCAAAATAGAAGAATCAAGAAATTGAGATGAGGAAAGTTACAGATCTAAGATGACTCACCTCAAATTATTGAAATTCTCTGATGCGATCTAAGGATTTCCAAATTTCCGATCAATGATTTTGTTCTTCGTTGAAGAAGAGAGATGAAGAAAATGTGAGTAAGAGAAAAAAAAAAAAAAAAGACGAGGGATGTGTGTGAGAGAGAGAGAGAGAGAGATGAAGGGCTGCGGGGAGAAGAAGGCGCGAGCGAGAAACCAGACTCCGGCAACTCAGGATAGTTGCAGGGGTAGAGAAAATGTGTGGCAGCGGTGGAGGGAAGGTTTGGATTTTTTCCCTACATCCAACGGTTTTGTTTAAGATGACTAAATCCTATGGTTAAAACCTTGCTAGCATACTTTATTCTTAAGTGACCCGTTAGCATACGTATCCCTATCCCATATAATATATAGGGAAGTATTTTCTATGGGTGAATGCAGTTTTATACATGTGCAAAGGTCAATGAGAACGTTCGAATAAGCATCTACAGAAACGTCAAAAAATGAAATCATACAACATATGTTTAAATGTTAGATTTAAAAAATACAAGAGCGAAAAAATGACATTGTACACATAAATTGTGGGACCAACTAATGCTTTATTAATTAAATATTAATATTTTGTTGTGTGAATTATAAGCTTTTATAACTTTAAATTTATTTTTAAAACATTGTTCTAATTAAAAAGACCATGAACACGTTTTAAACAGATTTTTTTTTTCTTTGATATCCATATATTTGAGATCAATTCAGAAATGACTGAAAATTACAAGAATGAAAATATTATTTAAACACATTTTAACTGATTATTGTCTAAGCCAATATCGATACAGATTATCGTACAGGCTTGATAGGTCCATTTTGCCTTCAATTATAGATTAAAAAATCGAAATTTAGATTATTTTACCCTCAGTGGATTATTAATACTATGATCAGGATGTGAGAGATTACCCTCAATAGATACTGATAACACTAGTACTTAATACCATGGTTAGGATGCGAGAGAGTATGTGAAAAAATCCTCATAATGTCAATGATGAATTTTTTTTTTTTTTTTTTTGATATCAAATATTGGGGAAAAGATACTACACACTATCAGTATATACTTTCTTTCTTTCTTTGTCAAATATATAGATTTTATTTCTTTTCCACATTAAACATATAATTTCCCTTATCATTATTGGTCTGACATATAAGATGTCAATATAAGCAAGTAACATATAGATCTATCCCTTAAATATTAAATAGGAACATGTTATTCGAGCAATCAATGGTAAAATATATTAGCACCTTAGTTTATCTTTATCCGTTTCACACGAAATGAAATAACTCATTAAAGCATAGTGCACCCCCCCCCCCCCCCATATCGCTGCCACAGAGAAACCTCTCTCGTATTAAATGAAAGAAAAAAATATCCTAACCAAGTTGCATGCAACTTATGTCCAGACACATGATAGTGTGAAATATCACACCCACTTCCTTGAATGTAAAAATCCCAACTAGTTGATGCTCCTATATACACTCTCATTGGCCTCACATTTGTGTAGAGCCACGCAACCTGACATCGATCTTCTAACCTAAATAAAAACTAATTATTAATATCTACTTAAAAAAAAAATTACAATCCTACAATTAGAAAATAGTCTATGTGAAGAAATGTGACCCGTGTCCCCAAATACATAGGGGAAATGATCAATCCACCCAATGAAATGAAAAAGTGACTCATCTATTAATGCTTCTTGGTACACTTTGATTGGCCCTTATACAATCACATAAATTGCACTCTCCCACATAAACAATTCCCTGAAACACTTCCCCTACAATAATATAGGATTGATTTGTTAACCGAAAAAAACATAAGATTGGTACAACGGGCTCATAGGTGGCGATGGGGTGTCTAGGTCCCGCCATGAGATTTTAGGATTTGATTTTTCTGTCAAATCAAGGAATCAAACGGTTCTAATAAAGGGCATATCAGTCAAAATCATGTTTCCTTGACGTGCCAAGTCATACATCCATACTAATTACTTTTAAGAGTTTATTATGATTGGTAGGTTAGAGAGTCAGATGTGTGTAAAGTGCTGAACAGCTAAAGCTATGGTTGGATATTTGAGACCGGTGGGCTCCATGTCTGGGAATACCGCCAAAAAACCTCATTAAAATGTTAAATTATTGTTACGTTCTTTATATTTAATTATTTAATTACAATTTGATTTTATCCAATCTAGTTTACTCTTCCAACTATAATTACCTCGAGCCTTCTGTCACGGGATTCCCATCACATGTGGCCGTTAGACTTGGAAAATCACGCCCGTCCATCTCCCCATGTCAGCCATGTGGACTTACATGTGAGTGCAAGTTGTAAAAGTCAAAGCCCATTAAAATTACATGGTATCGTTGGGTGATTATTCTCTGCAATGAGTGTAGTCGTGTAACGAATCAGTGATCTGGGTATACACTTTGAGGTCATTTTGATTATTTGATGTTCATTGTGCAGCTATATTCACTACAGAGAATAATTTTATATCTTCTCATTTAATGTTTTGGTATCAAATCGGTCAAAATTTGAATTAATATCGGTATTTTTTTTTTTTTTTGAATACATGATCATTTTATATAATTAATTTGATACTGATATTGATACTAATACTGATACTGATACTGATATCAATCCGACCGATACATGATACCTCAAATAATTTTGGAAGACCAACCAATTCTTTTAGGGAAAAAAATCATCTACAATTCCAATTTCGTACAATTCCGTGAAATACCACCTTCAGGGAGGTGACACGTGTATTGATACCAATGCAATGATCCATATCTGATTTAAATGCCTCTTCACTGATTTAAGGTTTTATCAGTTGTACCAGATCTGAATCATTGTATTAGTATCAATACATGTGTCACCTCCCGAATGTGGTATTTCACAGAATTGTACGAGATCATAATTGCAGACGATTTCAATCCATTCTTTTAGATGATCCATCAAAATCTTTGGATGCTTTCATTTTTAATCTCTAGTCTCTATTGGAATTTAGGGGAGTTGATAGAGAAATTTCATTTTTGTAATAATATGGGGTGGGGTGAGGTAGGCAACAATGTCGGTCAAGTAAAAGGAAAAGGAAAAAGAAGCTAATGGGTATTGATTTAGAAAGCCCACCTTACATGGGCTCTTTCTTTCTCATTGTTTCCCACACTCAAATGCCACTTTCATTCTTCTTAGAGTCCCAGGGTTTCAAGAAACGGGTTCGGGTAGGATGGATGGATCATTGGGTTTGGATTGGAATCGATTCAAGACCAAAGCCAATTTGGTTTGATCTTGCTTGGTTGATACTTATACAAATTCTAGGGTTAGGGTATGTTTTAGCCAATTTTGACCAATTTCTCATCAACCCTGGCGATCGAGGGATCATATTGGAATCAACTGGCCAGATTCTGATCAATTAGGGTTCGATCAACCCTTGTATAGATTCTAAGGTCAGGGCATGTTTTAGGCTTTGAGCCAATTTTCTGACCGATTTCTCATTTGATCTTAGTCAATTCTAATCCAGGATCTGAACCCAAATTGAAAGTGGCTGGACCGGTCATAAATTGATTAAGAATCGGTTGATGGATTCGGATTCCGGGTTTTAAAACCCTGTTCATGTCTTATAAAGAAGGGAATATGGCATCTCTTCTTCTCAGTGATTGTAAGCTGTATTTTGTTGTATCCGTACCTACGCCTCTTCTTCCTTCACCGGCTGCCAACACCCAAATACCCAATCTCATGATCTGTACACCATTCTTCTCATTATTCCATTTTTTCTTTATATAATCTCTCAGGTTTCAAATCTCTCCTGCAATTTATAATCTTCAACATTTCAGTCTCTCTTCCAATTCGTGCCTTCATCTCTGTCTCCGAATCGTGAAGTGAATCCCTTAGTCAGGTTGGTACTCTCTCTCTCTCTCTGTCACTCTCACATGCATCCTTTTGGGTTTCATTTATGATCTCTCCTTAAATTTTCATTTTGGTGTTTATGGTAATGGCTTTTTCTTCATTGTGGGTTCTGTTGCTTTTGTTGAGTTTCACAAGATCTGGTTTTGTTCTTTTATGGTCCTGCTCCTAGTGTGTAATGTACTGAGTTTTGGGTTTCTCTTTGGGTATCTTTCTTTGCTGTTGTTGTTTCAGTGATTTGGTAAGTAGGGTTTTCTCAAATATCTTTCTTCCTACTATTGCAGATCCTTACTAGTACGGAAACAAGGGATAAGGGTAGAAATTTGGATCTTGATCTGGTTTTGTTATTAAGAAAAAAAAAACCCTTTTTTGTCTTTGGAAGAACTCGTTTTCTGCTGCTGCTCCTGTCGGGAAATGCTCCCAGAACACAGAATTTGAGCCATGTTTAGCATTTTAGTTCTGGGAAAGTTTGAGACTTAATTACTTTGTGGGTTTTTCTGTTGCAGGAATTTGGGGAAAGAAGGGAAAAGAAGAACTATGGAAGCTAAAATGATTTTCATGGTTACTAGTTTGGTAGTCTTGTTGAGTTCTTCATCTACAAATGGTAAGAGTCCTCCATCTCCGGTACTCCCCCTGACGTCGGTACCGGCTCCGGCACCGGCGCCAGATTATGTCAACCTCACCGATCTATTAACTGTAGCTGGACCATTCTCCAAATTCCTCAGCTTACTTGAATCAACCAATGTGATCAAAACATTCCAAGATCAAGCCAACAACACTGAACAGGGAATAACTATCTTTGTACCTAAGGATTCAGCCTTCTCATCTCTTAAAAAGCCTTCTCTATCCAATCTGACCCAAGATCAGAAAAAATCACTAGCCCTTTTCCATGGTTTGTCCCAATACTACACTCTAGCTGCATTCACTAACCTGAGCCAATCAAGCCCTGTAACTACAATGGCAGGAGGACAGTTCACTTTGAATTTCACAGATATCTCAGGAACAGCTCTACTTAGCTCAGGATGGACTGATACCAAGGTGAGCAGCAGTGTACATTCTACAAACCCTGTTGCAGTGTATCAGGTTGACAAGGTTCTCCTTCCTGAAGCAATCTTTGGTGTAGCCCCTCCCCAAGCCCCAGCTCCTGCTCCTACTCCTACTCCTGATATTGCTCCAGTAGCTGATGCTTCTTCAACCCCAACAAAGGGCACTTCTCCCAAATCTTCAACTTCTTCTTCTTCTTCTTCTTCTTCTTCTCACAGGATGATCAGCTGGAGTGCCTTGCATTACTTGGCTCTGGCAATGTCAGGTGGATTGGTCTTATTCTTTTAAGAATATGTGATTTATTGTGTGGAGTAATGGAGTGTCTTGATATGAGATGAGATGAGAGAGGATTGTCTTCATCTTTTTCCTTCTATTTCTTTCGGTTGATTTAATTTTTTTTTTGAACAAAATATTTTGTTGATTGAAATTGAGTTGGAGGACATGGTTCCCTTGTTTTGTCACATATGTTCTTCTTCTTCTTGTTTGCCATTACAATTTCTTGATGTTGCTCATTTCTATCTCCTGGTGATGAACATTTGAAGGAATCTTGTGACACATATAATATGTAAATTGATTAAAATCCCAGTAGTAAAATCTTCAGAACATCAGTGAACTTAGGGTGATGCTTGGAAACTTCTTGAAAATAATCTGGGTGATTAAAAACTCTCAATTTATTTTTTAATTCACTTTTTTGGGTGGGTTGGGGAGGGTCTCAGATAGATAGCTATATTTTGAGAGAATAATGTATAGACCCTGTAGCCAGAGAGACAAATATGTTCAATGTTTTTTACTTTGTAACATGTACAATATTTACACATTTCATTAGAATAAAAAAAAAAAAAAAA
>NC_056561.1:19878894-19916716 GCF_013358625.1 Macadamia integrifolia | reverse complement strand
AAAAAAAAAAAAGAAGAACAACCTAGTGCACAAGGCTCCTCCTACTGCAGGGCCTAGAAGGGGCAAGTGTATTTCCACATTTCATTGTTTCTTCTAATCTAATTGGTTCATTTCTCTAACTAATTTATTTTTCTGGCCCGGTTGAGCTCTCATTCAATTGGCTAACTATTGAGTTTTCCTTAAGCCACGGTGAAGGAGAAATTCCTTCACAATGAATGGTATTTCGGATCTCCAACAACTAGGAGGGTAGTAATAACGATAGTTGATTTGAGGGTGCTTTTTTCACTGTGGGTGAAAGAAAACTTTTTTTACCAAAAAAAAAAAAAAAAAATTCTCCTTCTCCTACTATTAGAACAAATACCAAGAAACACGAATAATAAAGAGACAATAGATCCGTACGACACAGAGATTTAACGAGGTTCACACACCAGGGTGGTGTGCTACGTCCTCGGGCAAAGAAGAAGATGATTCACTATGCAGAAGAGAAATTACACCCTAGCAGCGGCGAGGAAAAACTCGCCCTGAAACCCTAGCTGCGTGAAAACCCTGGAATACTATGACTTTCTTAACAAGCAACAGTACATTATATATACTCCAAATCGCGGGTCGACCCATTGGGTCACGGTTGATCCGATCGAACCATACTGCCGGGGCTACGCCCCCGTACCCCCATACAAGATCAGTGATGGGCTCCGAGCTTGGGCCTATCGGCCCAACCCCTCTACTTCCATCACATATCTCATAAAAATTTTCATTCGGATCGCCACCAAAATATGTCGGATTGGGTCAATCTTCAAAACGGGTCAAGAATTCGAGACAAACTTAACACCTACTATTAGTATCCCATATCAACATATAGCGGTTGATCCCACATCGATTATGTGGGATGATATGGTCTTGGAAGAATTACAAAAACAATTATAATCTTATTCCAACTAAATGGGGTCGGCTACATGGATCCAAAATAGAAAAACTCTATCTCATAAACCGACTTACAAGGTGAAGGAACACAAGGCCATATCAACCCACATCAATTCTCATAGAAACCGATGTGAGATCAGCCCCCATATGCTGATATGGGATCATAACACCTATTTCTTTTTAATTACTTGATTAATTCATGGATCAAGCTTTCCATCAGCCATGTGACAGCGGAATCCGAAGGGTATCTTGCAACAAAGGGAGTGTATTTTTAACTATTCCTAACTAGGGCCTAGATGTTTATGATCATTGATGGCTGTATGGTCCCTTCACCGCACGGTCAAGGTAAACTTTTATCGCAATAATAACGAATTCACTGTGTATAACCATATGGCAGGGATTGTCTACTGCTTTCTTAATGTTTTGTGTGCCTCATTATTATTCATCAGTCCAGTTGCTAAAGTTGCACAATTCCCCCTTCCCATTGGGTTACATGATGCCACGGAGGAGCAGGATTTTTTCTTGTATCTGGGCTTCTTCCTATTCTTATGACCATACCATCTATAGTCCATACCGAGAAGGAACCCTATCCCAGCCCAGGCCCTGAAATTGAGTGGGCTTAGAAAAATGAAAATTAGTGTTGAATCCGGGTTGAATCAGTTCATGCCGATTCCACTCAGGAATCTATCCTAGAAAACCTAGAATCAGCTTTCAAATCTGAAAACCGATCGATCCGGTCCCAATATCCTTAGAATCAATCGTTCAAGAAAAATCGGAATTGTTAATGGTGACGATCGATCCGATTTTAATTTTTGAAACAGTGAGTGGATCTCAATGAGATTTTAGTGTATTTCCAAACATTCAAAATTGATGAATTACTGCCGTGCAAAAAAGATTATATTTTGCACTACCGACCAATGAACTTTTCTCCATCTATGTTTATATTTACTTTTCTATGAATTTCTTATGTTATATCAATTGTACAATCCATTTCACTTCATCTGTGCTTATGTGATTGTTGTGTTCTCTGTGTCTGTGCTTAGTTTGTATTCATTCTGTTATCAATTTATTTTTATTGTCGTTTCAAAAAAAAAGTTTCACATATGGAAAGGCATCGAGATCATTTCATGCGAAAAATAGAGGGAGAAAGAGAGAGGTTATTGGCATACCCTTCTCTAACGGCTTAGAGAAACTCCCCACACCCCCCCCCCCCAAAAAAAAATCCCATGGGTTGTCATGGAACAATGGGCACTGTTTGAAAAATTGGAATTAGTTGGAGTCAACCATAATTGATTCCAATTCAACATGGTCGATTCTAGGGTTTTTGGTCTCCGGCTCTCTAGGTTGTCAGATATGACCAATTCTAGGGTTTTCGGATCAATGTTGGATTAGGCATGGGCTGATTCGCCCCTGATTATGATTTTGACTCAACCTCCTAGAGATGAGTCGTTGATGGGAAAGAATCGTTGTCAAAGAGTGATTTGCTAGAAACCAAATACAAAAGCAAGATGACAATGGAGATCTTCTAGGAAGATGCATCCACTTGTATCCGTTGATCAATTATCAATGAAAGATAGTTTGAATTTCTGATTTTCACAAGAAGAATAAATAATAATAACACAAATGCAACATAAAATGATTCTATGGTAGGATGAAAATATAGGATTAATTTTCTTTTTTTCACGTGGTGAAGAGATTCCATTTAACTCTCTTCATGTTGAATTGGAGAAGAGTATTTCAAACATTGAGCAATAGGAGGTGAGAATTAATAATGGACCCAAAGTTCAATCGTAATGTCACATAACTATAGGTGAAGAGATTCCCTCTTTGGATGAAAGAAAAACTTATTCCCAAACATTCTTACTACATAAAGTTACTGGGAGTTCTGACTTCTTATGATGCCAATGTGGGGAGAAATCTGCACATTGCATCAATGACAATATAGAAAATGGTATTATTCATATAAGGCCCATAAGGGTGAGAATCTGTACTCTGGTCTAATTAAAATAGGAATAAGTTTGTGGGGGAAGACACATGGGGGTCAAATGACTGACCCACTCCTCATGAAATGGAAAATAATATCTCTATAGATGTTTTGTCGTGTATTCTCTTTAGCCCTTGCACACGCACAAGAACCACATTCCTCCCAAGAAATGCTTCTCCAATTAAAATATGGACAAGAGAATCTTATTCGCTTGTGCAACCACTACGTCAGTGCATAGGCCAATGGGAGATTGTGCAGAGGCATTTGAGCAGGGAACAATGAGATCTTTTTGTGCCGACCTATGTCTGGGCATAGAGACACGCAAGGAGTCATGGTTCTTTTCTCATAAGGATGTCTATTCTTACATGTCATTTTTGTTTAATACAAATATTAATAATTGCCATATAGTAACACAAATGAGAGTTAAATTTTCTGGACTGGGAGTCCTTACACCTCAAGTCACACCCAATATTGATACTGATATCGTTATCGATACAGATCAGCCATATCATTATATGACTCTTTATAAAAATCGATTCTAGTAAAAAATCACTTTTAACTATATCAAATCTATGAAGAGAAAAGTCTATTCAATTTTGATCAATTCAAACCAACATTTTTTAATAGTTAAAATAATTAAAATAATAATAAAAGAAATAAACCGATAAACCCGATCGTGTTGGCTTCCAGGACCTTTAAAGTGCCAAGTGTGAACAAATATAATTGGATGGTTTCCACTTTTACAAGGAAAAGAATTATAATTAATATTGTTGACCTTTTTTTGGTATTTTAATAGTGCAATCCTTCCTAACTTTTGGGCAATTACTTGGTTTAAGGACTCATGATGTGAACCCTAAAGATTCACTGCTTAGTATTCATTAAAGCTTGATTGGTTAATCTCCCTAAAAACACCATAGCACATTAAAAGTGGTTATCATTAATTCTTAAGGTTATGTTTGGTTGGTAATATAAAAGGGGGAAAACTTGAAAGAGAAGAAAAACTATAAATTTAGGAAAAGGATTCTCTCGATAAGTTGCATAGAGGAGTGCATTAATGAAGTGTGACATAATGGTTTTATAAATAAGAGGACAACTAGGTTATTTCATTTGAGGATGAGAGAGAGAGAGAGGGTACTAGTGGACCATACCCTTGATAGATCGAAGAATATTTTCACATAAATTTTTCATTAGTTTCATCAAGGATTTTCAATCATTCGATTTGATCCAGTTTTGATTAAGTTGTATAGGTTTCAGTTGTTACTGGATCAACTTTAAACTACACCATTAAGTTTTTGTTTCGATTTGGTCTAGTCCATCTTCATATCGGCTTGTTGTTTTCAATTTTGTAACCAAACTGCTATCGGATTGATCCAGTCTATTTTGACTTTACATGTATACATAAGAAAATCTATGAGAATTCAAATTTTATTATTTTATTTTCAATTTCTTATCTGTTTACTATTAGTTCGGTTTCAATTTTTTGTCGAGTTTGGTCTGTTTTTCAATTTTGTTCCATACATTTGATCAATGCATTTTATTTTCAATTTCTATCTATTCCATAAAACCCAACTTGAAACCAAACCAATAAGGGCTCAATTGGACTTGAGTACACCTTAGTTTGAGCTGTCTAGGCAGGGTACACTAACACTTTTGTGCTCCTCTCTCTCTCTCTCTCTCTCTCTCTTCATATAAAACGACCTTTATGATACCATTTTATGCCAGCTCATTGGTGTGCTCTAGTTTTTTTTTTTTTGCTTTCTTTCTTCCTCCATGTCTATTTCTTGTGAACCAAACACACCTTAGGAAAACAATCTTTTTTTTTTTTGGTAAGGCCTTAGGAAAACGATCATTTTCAACAGAAAGAGGAATCCTTTTTTTAGTTTTTTTCCATTCAGACCAGAGAACTTTTTCGCATTCTTTTTCAAGGATCTTGTGCTTTCCCCTGTCCCAATTAGAAAACGACACGTCATATATTATAATTTAATGTGAATGCATCAGAGATGTCAAACTATTTGACCACCGCCTTATCACCGTCCATCCATATTAGATAATGATGAGTATGATAATTGAATCGTTACGAGTACATTCTACAATTTCTGACAAGGCAAAACAAGTGGGTTCCAAAGCATGCATGTTTGCCACGTATTGTGATTGGATGACTGGACATTTCAGGTGATCACAAGAACCAACTAACAATACCTACACGTGTGATTTTGGAAAGCGGGAAAATAACTGAAAGGAGTTAACTGTGGGACCCATCATCGCCTCCTCTGCACAATCCACAGAAAGGCAAAACCTAATCAGGAAAGAATGTTTAATTGTCAGTTATTTCCAATTTTATCATCCACGTGTCAATTTGGTATACTGAAAGGATGAAATTTTCCATGTTCCCACCGGTCATGGGAACCACAATTCAAGCCTTCTCTCTGAATCCTACGCCCGAGGCCGACCTCCTTAAGAAATGCAGGTTTAAAATGGATTCGGAGACAGCAATCTCTCGGTTGCCCCCCTCAGTCTTCGCGGGTCCGAAGGCAAAACGGTTTTCTCTCCATACTTTGCCCTTCAACGAAGGAAAATCGATCCTTTCCTTTCCTTCTTCTTTCTTTCTCTCTCTCTCTATCTAGAATATCGTCAATCCTTTAGAATCATGTGGAAGGAAGAAAACGACTCTGTTTCAACATGATTCTTGGATTTTTAACAGGTTTGTTCTCTGGGTTATCTGGGTTCTCTCTGTTTTTCCATTTCATGATCTGGGTTTCGATTATTTTCTCGTTTTTTAGACGGAGTTCTTTGTTTCAGCAATAGAAAGACGATGGCATTGGAGATTTTCTCATTGGGATTTGCTTCACTCTGAAAATATGGATCTGGGATCTTGTTATTGAATTCCCTCGTTAGAGAATTGTTGAGCGTTCTCTGTTTGCTGAAATTCTGATAAGAAACTTAGCTGTTCCTTCTTCAACATACCCTGTTCCCGATTCGCTATAGTTGCAACGATGTCCAGTTTCGTGGGTGTTCATCTATCTGATCCGACGCTCCAGAGCCAGTTCACTCAGGTCGAACTTCGCGGGCTTAAATCCAAGGTGAGTATTTTGAATCTCCTTTTTTCGCATGAAGTCGGTGCCGCTCTGGTGCTTTCTTTAGGTTCGGCTTACCCATTTTGATTCCGGACTTTTTTGATCAATTTGCCATATGAGGTGATATATGAATTGGGTTATGTTTCTTTTTAGTTTATTTCTTTGAGGAGCCAATCGGGTAAAGTGATAGTCAAAGATTTGCCGCCCGTAATGGCCAAATTGAAGGCTCTTCATCAGATGTTTACCGAGGAGGAGATCTCTGCTATCTTGGGGGAGTCTGCTGATGTGAACGATGAGATTGATTTCGAAGCCTTTCTTAGGGTGAGTCTACCCAGCAATGGAGGACAGATTTTATTTCTATTCTATCATCCTTAATGTATATTGATAAAGCCAGTCTTTTTGTGGAGAAGAAGGATTTGGAATGGAGGGTTTTTGTTTTTTCTTTGAGTTGAATGGATGTGGATGGAAATGTTGATCGACCTCATCAAATTGGCAGGCATATTTGAATTTACAAGCCCGAGCTACAGCCAAATTGGGCGGTTCTAAGCACTCGTCAGCATTCCTCAAGGCCACCACTACTACCCTTCTCCACACCATTAGCGATCCAGAAAAGACTTGTTATGTTGCCCATATCAACAGCTACCTTGGAGAAGATCCATTCCTGAAGAATTTTCTTCCTTTAGATCCTGCTACAAATGCTCTATTTGATCTTGCGAAAGATGGAGTTCTTCTCTGGTATACATGCATGGTCCATCTGACAATGTTCTACACTAATGCTACTTTATCCTTGATACAAGTAGCTTTTATCTGATTGTTGATACATCCATTGCCTTGTTACAGTAAGTTGATCAATGTTGCGGTGCCCGGGACCATAGATGAACGAGCTATTAACACCAAAAAAGTTCTAAATCCTTGGGAAAGGAATGAAAACCATACCCTCTGCCTTAATTCTGCAAAGGCTATTGGCTGCACTGTGGTTAACATTGGAACACAGGACTTGGTTGAAGCAAGGGTTAGTTCAGCCATTTCCAGCTATACATTTGAGATTCATTAGCCTTGGGTCAAGAATTTGAGGACTCTTCAGTTTTGTACTTCTTGTTGATATTCCTCTGTTTTCTTTGCAGCCCCATCTTGTGCTTGGGTTAATTTCTCAAATTATAAAGGTGAGTGCCTAAACTTATTGTGTTAACATCACCGACGTAAATCTCTCTAGGATACCAAAACAAATAGGGATAATGGGAAAGTTTATAATCCAAATTTAACTCCAAAAAACCCAGTGATTTTTTTTTTTTGCTACTGTAATTTACTTGTGTTAGCCCACTGCAATTTTGATTATATCAGATCCAACTGTTAGCGGACCTCAATCTCAAGAAGACACCTCAACTGTTAGAGATGGTGGATGACAGCCAGGTAAAAATACTCATTGATGCCTCTCTCTCTCTCTCTCTCTCTCTTGGTTCCTGAATCAGTTTTTTTTTTTTTTTTTGATCACCTTCTTACATAAGTCTTGAGAGGAAAAATTATTAAATTTCTCTTTACTATGTTGATATGACCAGGAGGTGGAGGAGCTTATGGGTTTGGCGCCAGAAAAAGTCTTACTACGTTGGATGAATTTCCACCTGAAAAAAGCAGGCTACAAGAAACCTATTACAAACTTCTCTTCTGATATAAAGGTAAGAGAAATATCCACTGATTTGCGCTTTATATTGGCAAGGGAAGCATTAAGCATACATGCTCATAAGTCATCTGTGTGATAATCATAACTAATGGAACTTTAGTTGAGCACTTTCACAAAACTCTACTTACAAGGAATCATACAATCCCAAATCCAGGCCAAAATTATTTATAAATACAGGAAGAGGAAAGGTGTGGGCAAGTGAGCTGTCCTGGGCATTGATTGGCATATCTTCTGCTAGAATAATGATTATTATTTTTCTTTTCTATATTAAAATCCTCGTAGTTGAAGGTAGGTTCTACAAAGCAGAATGAAGCAGAACGGAGAGTGAGACTGGAGCTTAGTTAGTGATAGTATTTCTTAACATGATCCTCAAGCTAATATTGAGTACTCTTTCCTAACTCTACCTTCAAAACACCTTTGTTCATATTACAAGTGCTCTTTATTTTTTGTTCCACCATGACTTGTACCACTTCATCCCAAATTTTCTTGAACATATGGACTTTTCTCATCCTCCAAACACTCTTTTCGGTGACCTTGGGCCTTACATGCTCCCAACTTCTTATGTATTACTGTTGATTTCTATCAAGGTACCTCATTTTCTTTTGGCTACTGAATCTCACATCATATCAATCTCAATCTGTTGAAGACACACTTTATTAAGTAGTATTATTATAACAATCACTTTAATCAGACATGATCTAGAATATTGTATTTTTTTTTCTTGGGATATACTTTTATTAATCTTGAGCATATGCATGTGCAGGATGGTGAGGCTTATGCTTACCTTCTCAATGTTCTTGCCCCAGAGCACTGTAGCCCAGGTACATCAAATACGACGGATCCCACTGAAAGAGCAAAATTGGTACTTGAGCATGCGGAACGGATGGACTGTAAAAGATACTTAACACCAAAGGACATTGTTGAAGGCTCACCAAATCTGAATCTTGCATTCGTTGCACAGATCTTCCACCAAAGGTGACAAAGAATATTGCATTTTATCAGTATCTTATGCTTTGGAGATTTCCTTTTCCCCCCTCCCTTTTTTTGGTACTCCTTATGTACTTATTTCCTTTATGTCATGGTGGGACCGCTATAGCCCTTGAAGATTTTGCAGCATTTATGCATAAAATTCTAATTGTAGGACTCCTAAATTTGCCTTAAAATTCCAAGTTATGTTTGTATTGCTTCTTCAATGTAGTTGTTTTGCATGGGGAAAAGCTTGATCACTTTAATAAATCTATTTCTGTAAGAGTATATATGTTATATCTGTTTCTGTATTATGCAGGTTTTGCTTCATTAGAAATAGTTAGAAATAGTTGCATTTTTTTTAGACTGTTGAATGGTAGACATTTCTATGCCAGGTGATATTGGTATGGTTGTTTACATGCCCACATAGATCTGGGTAGCAGGAAATGATGAAACTATCTTCCCTTTGAGTGATAGAAATGTCATGCTTTCAGGGCTCCCAACACCTGAAATCATTTCAGTATATGACTTAGCATCTTCTCTGGGCCACAAGGATCATAGGTGGGGAAATGCCATATGGTAAAACAGGCAAAACAAGAAAGAAATGAGAAGGGGAAAGGGGGAGCATATTTAGGGTAATGCACTTGGTCTAAAACCTAGATGGTCACATGGTGTGGCCTTCATTACGAAAAAGGAGAGTAAGTGACAATTGGATAGCAGACCCCTTACCCACTGACGAGAAATTCACAATATTTTTCACACCCACATACTTACTGTGTCTGTTCTGATGTTAACCCTATGCATTTGTGATGCTTCAGTATTGCCTTGATTAGTTGTCTTTATTGTACTGATCCTTGGGTAATATGTGGCTGCCCATTAACATTAAAAGCATCTATTTCCTTTTATCTGCTTTATGCCAATTGTGGCTTGTTCTCTTCCTGTAAGTTTGGGATTATATGTGGAAGTAAGGCTGGGATCTCCTTTGCAGAAATGGCCTGTCAATGGATGACAAAAAGATCTCCTTTGCAGAGATGATGACGACAGATGATGTGCAAGTATCTAGGGAAGAGAGATGCTTCCGACTGTGGATCAATAGTCTTGGAATTGATACATACGTCAATAATGTGTTTGAGGATGTCAGAAATGGGTGAGCTTGTGTTTTCTAGGAATTTAAGAGAAGCATTTTTGGGTCCTGCTTGATGTGTATTTCCCATGCATGCAGATGGGTCCTTTTAGAAGTACTTGACAAAGTGTCTCCGGGATCAGTAAACTGGAAGCAGTCAACAAAACCTCCCATTAAGATGCCATTTAGAAAAGTAGAGAATTGCAACCAAGTTATCGGGATTGGGAAACAATTGAATTTCTCCCTAGTCAATGTAGCTGGAAATGATTTTGTACAGGGAAATAAAAAGCTTATACTTGGTGAGTTCCTTCTTCTTATGCACTTTGTCAGGATAACTAACTCAAAACTATTTCTGACTTGCTGATATCTGCCTAATTTGACCTGTCCCTTCATTTTTCTTTGTTCGGTATATTTTATTTTTTGGGTTATGGTACTGTTTGAAGTTGTGCTATAATTATTATGCGATTAGTTTGCTGGAAGCTAGCCCACATATAGGTATTACACAGTCTGCTATACTGAACTATACAAAATGTGCATATTTATTTTATCATTAAAGTCCATATTGCACAAGGGCAAATTTCATACCAAACCCATACAGATTGACCAAAAAGTATGATGAAACTACTGAGCAGTGCTTTTTTAATGCTACTCAGATTACGTTTTCTGCTCTGACAACCATGGGTTTCAGTTGCTAGTAGAAGCATGAATGATGAAACAAAGTTGTGTAGCCTAAACTTGGATTGCATGTATATGAAACAAAGGGTTTATGTTCTTTTTTTAATGGCAGAATTCGGGTTCACAAATTTTATCCAACATCCTACTTTGTAAAATCTTTCGTTCATCTCTCCAGAGTGTTCAAAGTAGGTAGGTGTCTGTCCCTAGGATGGACGGCAGTAGAAAAGCCATTGGTAGATGAAACCCATTTCCTCCACAGGTCGATGCTTCTGAGGAAGTACATGTGTGGTTTTTCCCATGTCCTTGTGGGGGGAGGCTTTTCCCGCTAAGTGTACTAGTGTAGTAATCCAGTTTAGATGCATTTCCTGTTTCCATTTATTGTATCATTTCTCCCACCATTTTCCGTTTGTGGTAACTATGGAGAAAACTAAACAACCATTTTAATTGACCATTTGAGTGCAAGATATGAGGATAAACTAAGTTAATATTCCATCTGTGGGGGTGCCCAATTGGGCTGTCTCAGTTGACAGATATTGGCTTGATTTCCACCATGATTCCAGAACTTTTTTCCGTCACTAACGTAAATACTTCCCCTTTTAAACAAGGAGTCAAAGTAAACATCTCCAGTGAAATTTTTGGGCACAAATAGTAATGCATTCGTCGTTAACATTCTTCTTATTCTTCTTTTGGTTTAGGAGAAAACCAGTCTGCTGACATGTTAAATTTCCAGCATCCTCTGCTCTATCTTTTTTCTTTTTCCCCCTTTCTGGTTTATATTGCTTTTAACTTTATTTCAGGTTCACCAACAGAGCATAGAAAGTGTTCAAAAACCCAGAAGTTTTGAGACTTCGCATGAATTCGTTCAATAGAAGATTACTCTTAACATTTGCTAACTTAAAGCTATAATTATGAGAAAATTTTTGGGCTACCGTTTCTGTTCATTTAAGTGTTACAGTGATTGCTATTGAAAGAAAATTTTCTGTGGAGGGAATGATCATCTTGAAACGTTGCTCAATAATAAAAGCAGCATTTGAATCTGACTAGGGTTATCAAAGGGCTGGGTGCAGGTATATTTTACCCAGTTGTGGTTTTGTTTTTGTTTCATCCCTCCTTTCACCCAGACCTTTCAGCCATCAAATTTTGATTATTTTGTGCGGAGATCGTGGGAAGTAAGCATTACAGTCAATTAATTAATTTAAGCTGCAGTATATTAATCTCTATGGGATTTTCTAGTCCAAATGGTTCAGACTGTCCAATCACTGGGCTGGATGGTTTCATTAGGTAAGCAGTTTTAGTGGGCACTGATATTATAGACTAATAGTATTAAAGCTCTCAACATGAGTTGATTAGAGTCATTTTGGGTGTATACATATTAAAGGAGGAGATGCAGGATCCATATCTTCTTACTTGTTTTCCTCTATCATCCCCTATTTTGAAAAGCTGGGGTTCAATGATAGTTGGAATCTTCATTGTCTAGTGCGGCTATGACTCGGGAAATTTGCAGCAGGATGGATGAAAGTTTTTGGAGAACAAGATGATTTTTGTTTTACTGAAAATTTTCAGCGTACATGGAACTTAGATTATTGTTCCGTCCATCTGTCCTTTTTATTCCTTTCTCTCTTATGGTTTATGCAAATACTGCAAGAAATCCAGAAGCCATGAATAGGAACATTGGATTCAGTCATCTGTCGCCTCGAGATTTTTTGGACTGGCAGTGGCATCTTCATACGAATAACTTCATGGCGTAAACCAATATCTAAATTCATGATCACACCAAGTTATTTGTTTACTCATTGAGAAGGGAAAAAAAAGGTTCTACGTTTCTTAAAGAACTTCAGTTTCACAATTTCCCAATGCAATTTGGCTCCATGTTTCCTAATAAAATTTATTTTTAGAAGTTCTCACTGCAACTTGCTTCATCCATATCATATTTGTCATAAGCATGTTCTGTGGTTCAACTTCACCGAAATTTTAGGTCTGTTTCAGCATTTCTATGGCAGTTGATGAGGTTTAATATGCTCCAACTCCTTAAGAACCTGAGATTCCATTCCCAAGGGAAGGAGATGACAGATGCAGATATCCTAAATTGGGCAAATAAAAAGGTGAAGAGCTCACGCAGAGCATCTCAGATGGAGAGCTTTAAGGTAAAGAAAACTTGCTTTGGTTAATTCGCCCCTAAATCCTGAACTGTGATTTATGATTTGAGGCTTCTACTACTACTTTTCAGGATAAGAGCCTATCAAATGGGATATTCTTTCTCGAACTTCTTAGTGCTGTGGAGCCAAGGGTAGTCAATTGGAACCTTGTCACAAAGGGTGTAAGTGGTATGTCTTCTTGCAACTAGACGTGTTTAATCTCACTATACTGAATTCCTATGATAAGTGAAAACCCATTATCTTGGGAGTTGTGGGAGTTGAAGCCTTCGACAAGAAAATGAGGGATACAGCCCTATTTATACATTTTAAAATTTCTTAGGACATGAAACTGGAAATATGCTGTATGTTAGGTAGAATTAAATTTCCGATATTGGTGAATAATTAACAATATATCAATGAGTTGAAAATGACAATGACTGTCTCACTGCTTTTCTGTTATGAAAAATCTCAGACGAGGAAAAGAAGTTGAATGCCACATATATAATCAGTGTTGCACGAAAGCTTGGGTGCTCCATTTTCTTGTTGCCCGAGGATATCATGGAGGTAAGAGCATAAAACTAGTATATTTATTTTGCATGCCACTTTTTATTTGCTTTATGAAGATGGGGAGTAGGAATGTCTCACACCACTTAAAGACTCAATACCAAACCCAATTTAGGAGTTCATTGTGACTGTTCACTTCCATACCAATGTGATCGAAAAGCCACCGTTATTTCATGGGATTGAAATGGTCATATGGTTCCTTAGCAAAAGACCAAAGTACCTGAAAAATGAATGTTGGATTTCTTTAAGCTTGAGCTTATGTAATATGCCAAATTTTTTTCCTGCTTTTGCTAAAAGATATGGTACTGTGTGCACATGTCAGATGCTCGGCAGCACAATTACCACATATATACCATGTATTTATGTAGTATAAGTCTATATGATCATAGTTTCCTTTCCCCCTGGTATCTCTCAAGCCAATATACCACCTTATTATTATTTGGAAAAAAAAAATGTTCTTTCCTTTTCTATTTAAGTTGCAGCCTTGATAGACTTGCACACTAATATGGGGTGGACAAAAAATTGCCTAGGTTTGATTTTTAAGCTCAACTGTCTAATCTACTATTGTTCTGGCAGGTAAACCAGAAGATGATCCTCACTCTAACCGCCAGCATTATGTACTGGAGCTTACAAAAACCAGTGGAAGGATCAGATTCATCCCCCACTGCAGCCTCTGCACTAGATTCATCCCCAGTATCCTGTGCGGATGAAGCAGATGGAGGGATTCTGGCAGGTGAGATCTCAAATATGACCATGGATGATGCGGTCTCCGATACTGCATCTGTGGCGTCTTCCCAGATTGAAAATGACAATGTTGGCATTGAGGATTGACCCACAGATTCCAAGTCAGAAGAATCTACCTTCTTTTTTGGCCAAGAAACTTAGAGGATCAGCAAAAAGATGAAAGCTCTTTTGCAGTAGTAGAATGCCAGGGTCACATTTTATCTGAAGGGATGCTTACTTCTTTTTGAAAGTGCTTCTAATCCTTAAAGTATTGTAAAGTAAATCTTCTTTTTTATTTGAGCAAGAGGTAGGTTGTTCTAGGTAGTCTTTCCCTCAATTCCCCCCTCTTTTTGTAATTAGAATTTGTTATTGTGTAGCCTGTAGGTGTAGTCTTGACAATTTTATGTTCCTGATGTTGAATAATAAAAGCAATAATTTGGGAAGAAGCTGCTCCAATGTTGTGGGCACGCTTGCTACTTGTTTGAGAGTTTATTTAAGCAGCACCATCAGATTTTTTTTCCTATTTTTGGGAAGGTCTGAACACCAATCAATAGGTTCACCAATGGTTTACACAGTTACACCACCAGGAAAGAGAAGTCTGCATGATTGAAGAGGGCTTTCATTAATCAAACTTAGGCATATGCCCACTATGTCACTACCCTTTTTTTAATTCAGATCAGTTCAAAGCCATGTGGCAAATCAAAACATTGCATAAGTAGGGCCCATTGGATTAACCATGTGAATTTGGAGGACCAACTCAGCTATATAACTCACCTTATATTGGCCTTCTCTCAGTGTAGTTTCAACAATCAATCTATTTAAGCTTGACTTAATGATTCATTTTAGTTATTTTTTGCCA
The DNA here is from genome assembly GCF_013358625.1 of Macadamia integrifolia. Lineage (NCBI taxonomy): Eukaryota > Viridiplantae > Streptophyta > Magnoliopsida > Proteales > Proteaceae > Macadamia > Macadamia integrifolia. The sequence goes on along the minus strand of NC_056561.1, from coordinate 19,902,014 downwards.
TGTGAGACCCAGGTAACAACCTTGTGGCTGCATAACTGGAGTATTGGGTCAAAAACAAAGAAGCAAAGAAAGGCAATTCATTCTATAAGTGATTCAAGATACACTAGTTCAAATGCCCCTACATCTGTGGTGAAAGCAAACTCCACTTGGGCTTAGCTTGGACTCTTGGTCACTCTCTATTGTTGAATGTCTGAAATACCTTTTGACAGTACAATCAGATGATCATATCCCGTGGATTAAGATATTCTTTCTTCACCATGAATGATGCAAAATTCGATCTTTAAATCTATCATTTTTTTTTTTGGCAGAAATCTTTAAATCTATCACTAAAACCAATGTTTATTTGTATACCTCCCTTTGAAAACTAAAAAAAATCCAGTGGCCTAAAGGAACTTGTATCCATCTCAAACTTACAACCAAGGAAATCTTGTAGTAGCAGGAGGAGGAACCTCGTGCAATGGATACATTATTGTCATTAGATCATGTGGGCTGACCAGTTGGTCCTCGCACCAATTTGCGAAAAAATAATCTAATTCGACAAAATACACCTGATCCGTATTCGTATTGGTAGTGGTACTAGTTGAGACCGATATGCCACCGAAAGAGTATACTAAAACCTTGCTTAGAGTGGTAGCAATACGAAATGGGCTTGCTAGAAGAAGGCCCCTCCCTCTTGAGAGAGTGTGGATATGGATTGACATAACCTTTGCTGGAGACTCTATCTGTGATACTATCGGAAAGCTAGTTTTCTTGTGCTTCCATCAACAATATTTGGATGGAGTGTTAACTTCGTAGATTCAAACTTTAGATCTTTTTATAAAATTTGGAATGCCATCTAGTTTGATGTATCTTCCAAACTTCCTACATTTACTGGCCACCCTATTGTGGCCCCCTTAGGAACCAAATTATTATTGTTTTATGGGGTTTACCTTTATCTCTTTTGTCTCCTCATTTCCCTTTGGGGTGTAGCCTCTTCTAATCATGCTTAGCTCCTTTTGGGGCCTTGTATATCCCCCCCCCACACCCATCCACCCACCCACCCACGCACCCAACCAAATTTTTTGGATTTAGCTCATCGCCAACGGCTACACCCTTCAACCACCCTCCAACAATCCATCCAAGGGTTGGAAGGGCTTGATCGCACATCTCAACATCTGCCAACACTTAGGGATATATGTCTAAGCACTCCTAATCATTGGATGGATCGTTGGCGTTGGAGAAGATCTTTTTCCCAACTTTTCCCCCCTTGTCATTGAATTCCTTATTTACCCAAAAAAAAAAAGGGCTTGGTGCCTAATACTTGAATTACTTAATTAAAAAAAAATTGTTCGACAACACTTGAATACAATATTATCATAAAGACATCTTATACTTTGTCATTTGGTCAATTTAGATTGGACTGAAACTTATCATACGATAGGAGAGACCTTAGAATTCATTAGTCCACACAATTCCAGTGAGTTGGTGAGAAGAGGCTACAGTGGGTAAAAAGGTTAATCCAGTGGCGGTTGGTGGGTGAAGAGATTCTATGGGTAAACGAAAACCTACCCCAAGTTATAGGGCTTCGCAAGCTTCACAAACTCGTCCAGAATGGGTGGACCAAATTGGTTAAATGTATCAACCAAGCCGGTTTGTCTTTCACAAATTTTAACATCGGGCCTTGCTCTAGAGCAGGGGACCCCTCTCAGTGCTCGTCTTCGTATCACAGGTAATCTCTCTGTCTCTCTCTCTCTCTCTCTCTCTCTCTTTACACCTTCTAATCGTCGAGCGCTCATTGAGCTCTGCAAGTTCACTGGCTTAGGTTAAGATTTTCAATATTCATCTCACCTCTTGTGGTAACACAATCAGTGTCTTCTCTACGGTTTCTTTTATTTTTCTCTTTAAATTCTTATTTGTTCTTCTGTGATTCTTCAATAAGATGTCGTAGAAGCTCTTTAATTCATCTCTGTGCTCCATAATTATGTACTTATAAATTGTGGTGGTTTTGTTTCTTCGTTATTTATTTATTTTTGCTTTAAATTGTGTCCATTATATGTTCTTAGATTTCACTTTCTCCGTGGTATTTTGATGATTTTTCTTTTTGGGTTTAAAATTGAATCTGTTTCAGCTAGCTTTGCACATAGACTAATAGTTCGTGTGTATATCTTTCAATGCGTTTCAACTTTTTGAGGTTTCTGTAGTGTTTCTCGCTGATTCATGCCCTAGAAATTTCATGACATCTTGGGTATTGATCTCCCTTTGCGTTGGATATTTGTTGTGGGTTCATTTCTAGACTGTTCAAGCGTAGACAAGGTAAGAAGTGAACTGCAGAGAAGATGGTAACAAAGAGAAACAGGGAGGATGAAGAAAGTGAGGAAACACAGCTCGAAAGGCAGAAGTTAATTCGGCGATCTTCTCCCTCTCCTCCACATGATGCTATTGAAAATGCTCTTCTTCCCCTTGCTTCTTATAATGACGACGATGATGATGAAGAAGAAGATAGAAGGAGAGAAGAAAATTTTAGATGGATAGAACAAAATGGTTATAGAGAAGAGCAAAGGGGTCATAGAAATGGTCATGGAGAAGAAGGAGAAGAAGAAAATGACGATGATGCCGAGGATGAGGATGACAGTGATTCCCACCTGACAGGGTTGAATCAGGGAAGGCGTAATCGACAGGTTGAAGTTCGAAGGGATTGCCCATACCTAGATACAGTTAATCGGCAGGTAATTGCTTCACCATCATTATCATAACTATTGCCAATATTAGCTTTGTTGTTGTTCTGTAACTTGAGTGGTTCTTAAACGGTTTGTAGTTTTATGTTACTTGAGAACCGCATATGGTAAATTCAATTGTTGATTGGTTTTTGGATTATAGTAGAGCATTGAGAAGAGTTTGAGATTTGGTATTATGATCTTTAACCATCATATTGTTTCATTTTGCAAGTTACTGCATGGCTTCAGCTAGATCGGCTAAATAGAAGAGCTGTTTTATCTTAGCAACTATGGATACTATTGGCAGATAAAGTGCATATACATATAACAGAATACGTGCATGTATGTCTGTACAAATATCTCTTTGAATTTTATTGGTTTTTTTATCTTCTGTTGTCGTTTTTTTTTTTTTTTTTTTTTTTTTTTTTTGCAGGTTTTGGACTTTGACTTTGAGAAGTTCTGCTCTGTTTCTCTGTCAAATTTGAATGTATATGCATGTTTGGTCTGTGGGAAGTATTATCAGGGAAGAGGTCAGAAGTCCCATGCATATACTCATAGCCTTGAAGCTGGGCACCATGTTTATATCAACCTTCAGACAGAAAAAGTCTATTGCCTTCCTGATGGATATGAAATTAATGACCCATCATTGGATGACATTCGTTATGTCCTAAATCCAAGGTCTCTATTGTTTCCTCCTGCTTCACTTATCCTCGTCCCCTCCCCCTTCCTACCCTAATAATATATTTTGCTTTGTTGTACGTTTAATGCATTTTTGCCGGTAACTTTCTTAAATTGCATTGCATGTTGCCAATTCAAGTTGATATAGACTCTTCTTGTTTAATATATACAGGTTCAGTAGGGAACAAGTTGAACAACTTGATAAAAATAAGCAATGGTCAAGGGCACTTGATGGTTCTGATTATCTTCCTGGAATGGTATCTGAATGCTTATTTCCTGTTGATGTTATTGCTTTTGTTTTGGTGTTTTGACTACCTTATTATCTGGATCAAGGATTAAAGTATTGGTATTGGCCGCCGTATCGGTCAGCTAAATTTAAGATACGTATCGGAGGGTATCGTATCGTATCAAAGATACGCTAAGATATACTAAAGACCAAGGATTAAAGTATCGGTATCGGTCGCCGTATCGGTTGACTAAAAATTTAAGATACGTATCGGAGGGGTATTGTATCGTATCAGAAATACTTTAAACCATGATCTGGATAACGTTAAACTTTAAGATTTTGATCTTGCCCCTATTTTCTTGACAATTACCAATCTTTGCAACATTTCAGGTGGGCCTGAACAACATTAAAGAAACTGATTTTGTGAATGTCACAATTCAGTCTTTAATGAGGGTTACCCCTTTAAGGAATTTTTTCCTTATTCCTGGGAATTACAAGCACTGCAGATCTCCTCTTGTTCATCGATTTGGAGAGCTCACAAGAAAGATCTGGCATGCACGAAACTTCAAGGGCCAGGTTGGGCCAGGTTTTTTTTTCTTATGATGATTGCATTTAATTTACGATTCTGAACATATAAATGATATCCTCTGACATAACTTGTATACAGGTCAGTCCACATGAGTTTTTGCAGGCAGTGATGAAAGCCAGTAAAAAAAAGTTCCGAATAGGTCAGCAGTCAGATCCCGTGGAGTTCATGTCATGGCTTCTTAACACACTACACTCAGATCTTAAAAGTTCAAAGAAAAACAGCAGCATCATCTACAAGTGCTTCCAGGTTTTAACTTTTGTTTGATGTTATTTGTTCACTTAACTGTTGTTTTAGATTTGCATTACCTAAACCGCCATGGTTAATAGGGGGAATTGGAGGTTGTGAAGGAGATACATAACAAATCTTTTGCTGAGAAGAAAGAGACTGGAGATGAACAAAGTAATGGGGGTGCTGCAGATGGTGGGACTGAACATGGCAATGTTCTTACGGAAACGTGTAGAATGCCATTCCTAATGCTTGGGCTTGATTTGCCTCCACCTCCTCTCTTCAAAGATGTGATGGAGAAAAATATAATTCCACAGGTCTGTGTCACTTAATTATGTGAATTTGGTGATATAAATTGCATCTGCACGGATTGTAGTATATCTGGATTCCAGTTATCTTTGATGATTGCTTATAACCCTATTGGCTGATGTGTCATCATTGAGAGCTTATCCTATTATATTCAGAACTAGAGTCTAGGAACTCCTAAACTGTAGTGGAAAGTGGGCCCATTATAGATAACACAATAACAATGGCTGCTGATATAGTGATATACTAACAAAAAAATTTGCTAATATTTAGCAAACTAGAAAATCCAAAACTAAGTGGGCAGCAGTCAAACTGAAACAGAGGCATCAATATGTAAAAGAATCACTTGAGACTTTTGTGGAGATAAACTGGATCGTACGAAACTAATCATAATGAGTTGACACTCGAAAGCAAGGATATTTGACCCCTTCAAAGAGCTAGGTCATTTGTACATAAGAATCTCCTCACATCACTAAAAAGAAATCAGCCAAGTAAAGTTGGATCAGACAAAGTAATCTAAAACTTTTATTATCGTGATAGTGCTCTTATATAGGGTTCAGCAGACCAAATTTTGGCCTAGAGGGCTGTGATTTAGTTTTATCAGACTCTTTTAATTTCTTTTCCTCAAAACCTTCTTTAAAACCAGCTAATTTGAGAGTTCATTCAAAAATCAACCTAGCCTATCCAAAATCATGAAACTTTAGGGTTTGACATAAGACCCACACAGAAACTAAGCCCCAAAAATTTCAGTTCATTTGGATAAGTCTAGGTATGGCTTTCAAAATATGCAAACTGATCTGCATGCTCCTAATGTTCCTCAACCACTGCGATTCTGGTTTATTTGGTTTTTGAACCATAATTCTTAGGTCTTTGGAACCCCATCAATCTGCACTGTAAAACCATTAATTACGTCAAATGGCAGCCACGCACTGGTAAATATCATCTATTCTCACCTTCTAGGTAAATTTGGAGTTCCCCTCCTGCATGAAGTAAAACATGAAGTTCCAGTACATATTCAGGTCCATCTAAAATGTTGTTAATATTCTCTGCTGACTTGATCTAAAACCCTCCCTCCTAAAAAAAAGTTGGGGGGGGGGGGAGCTTAGGTTGTTTGTCAAGCACTGGCAGAGTTAAATATATATGGATGTAAGGATTTCAGGAGCTCTAGATATCTTAGAGCTAGATTCAAATAGGGGGTTTCTCTCCTGCCGTTTTTTTCTAATTCTTTAATAGTTTATTTATTTCCTCTTCCCCTTGCCCCCCACCCAAAAAAAAAGAAGAAAAAACATAAACATAAACAACAACAAAAACAAAGGGTAATATTAATTCATTTTTAGTTTCTTTGAAAATGGTAAATAATGCAAGATGAAGCAGAAGGCTGGTGATGAAAACATATTTTGGTTCATCTGTTCATCATACTTCTTTTCTTTGCTCCATTTCTACAATTCATGAGGTAATTTTATACATGTTGGACTCTCTTCCAGGTTCCACTCTTCAACATACTGAAGAAATTTGATGGTGAGTCTATCACAGAAGTTGTGCGTCCTTGTATAGCAAGGATGAGGTACCGTGTGACCAGACTACCACAATATCTAATACTCCACATGCGTCGGTTCACAAAGAACAATTTCTTCATAGAAAAGAACCCTACTCTTGGTGAGTTTCCGTGTTTCAAATCCAACAATTAATTTTGACACATTCACGGTTGTCTAAGCACCTAAGCAATAAGGTGATTCTTGAGGTCCAAAGCAAACAGTCACCTTATGTGCCAAGGCACCGAAACCTAAAACCTAATGATCTTACCTTCCACATGTCATAAATTTCAATAATTTCTGATTTCTACCCTTAGATGTTTCTATAATCTGAAATTTCTGCATATGTTTGTGTGTGGGCTACCTTATTGTGTCAAAGGAAGGATGATGTGGCAATTTGACTGCTGGGTGGAAAGAACATGGTTTGGGTTAGCCATATGTCAAGTTTCATAACCTAATTCAATCAAATATTCTCCCTTGTTATTGGTATGCATCCCTATACTGGCATAATGCACCCTCTTGGTAGTCCTGAATTATTAAAGTTTTTAGCTGCCATGTAGCCAACTCTGGTTGGGGCTGAAACTTCACATGTGGGCAAGGGACCTTGGGTTTACTTTTTTACAAAATTTGGGCTCCATCCAAGCTGCCATATGACTGTTATTTGGGCCGTCCAGCAATCTCTAGGACCCCCCCAGCCCCAGCCCCAGCCCCAGCCCCAGCCCCTTCCCCTTGTGTGTGTGGAAAATATGATCTGGAATAAACATATGGTGTTCAAGGCATCGCCTAGGAATGAAGGTGGCTGCCCACTGGCCCACCTCCATGGCTCACCTTGTTGACTTGGCACCTATGGACATAAGCAATCTCTCAGTTCATTACTCAAGGCCACTACATTAAGTATTGTGTATATTGAATAACTCGCCAACTAATCCATGGGGATAGTACCTGTTAGATGAGTGCTGATAGTTTTAGGAAAGGTTATTTGTGGATCTAGGATGTTACTTTTAAGTATGATGTATATGAAATAACCTGCCAACCAATCCATGGAGATAGTACCTGTTAAATGAGGGTTGACAGTTTTAGGAAAGTTTATTTTTTAGATTTTTGTTCCTTATGTATTCAGGATAGTCTTTCTTATATGTTCCTTAGTCTAACCTTTGCTGGTTTTCTTTCTTATATGTTCCTTAGTCTGATCTTTGCTGGTTTCCTGACTTTGAAAGCGTTACTTTTCTCATGTTATCTTCAATCAGTGAATTTTCCTGTGAAGAACCTTGAACTGAAGGATTATATACCTTTACCGACACCAAAGGAGAATGAGAAACTACGGTCAAAATACGATCTGATTGCAAATATTGTTCATGATGGCAAGCCTGGTGAAGGGTCTTACAGAGTATTTGTACAGCGTAAATCAGAGGAATTATGGTATAGCTGAATCTTCCTTGCTATGTATAACTTAAATATTAGGAATATTCCCCTCAGAATCTAACAGTTCTACTAACATTGATGGTTTTAGGTATGAGATGCAGGATCTGCATGTGGCAGAAACTCTTCCTCAGATGGTTGCTCTCTCTGAGACTTACATGCAAATATATGAGATGCAGCAGTGAAGTAGTAGAGTCCGAGTTCAATTAAAGCCTGAAGTTTGGAGCTTTTTCCTGGATTATTTCATAACAAATGATCGTTACATCCCTGAAGGCAAAATGAAGAGCATGTGCTGTTTGGGATGGAAGGGGCTGTAATGAATGCACAGAATCTCGTGGTTCTGTGATACGGTGCAAAATTTTGTGTTTTGTAGTTATGTGAGCATATTATTATTGTTCCTACCTTAATATCAAATAGCATTAGCATTACCACTGTTAATTTTTCATGTACCCATCATTTTTTTTTTTTTAATTGGGGGGTTTATAAACATTGTACTATCTTCTGAATTTGTGCTACTGCCTTAGTTTTGTTGAATTCTCATTTATGTTTAGGCTTAGTTTGACCCCTCAGTCCAGGGGACAGTGATTGGCCAATGTTTACATTCTGTATTGATGTATAGTTATAACTTACTCAAAGTAGATTGGGCATGTTTTGCAATCTTCCACCATTTTATTAGGGTACTTTAAAATGCTGGTTTCTTTTTTCCCTCTTTTTGAGAATGATTTCCCTTTGGTTGAGTCTGTCTTGGATTGGTCGGACCTCTCTATTATATTGTGATTTTTGGTGGTAGATGATTTTTTTTTTTATATATATAATGTGCTTATCTTTGAAAGTAGGGATTTAAATATCAGTATTGGTTATATAAGAAGTTTGTCACCATTTTGTTTTTTTCCAATGGTATTATCAGTCGCAAAAGTAATAGATTTTTCAAACAATTTTAAAGCATTATAACAAAGTATGAAAAAATAGATCAATTATAAATTTAGCACATGGTTCAATATTGACAAGAATACTGTGTCCACTAAATGAGGTATTATATTTGAGGATGTGAATGTGTAACAAAAACCGTTTATCGAAATCAAACTGATTCATATACATTGAAACCGCAAAATCGTTTAGTAAATGGTGCAGTTATGGTTTCAAGTTTCAGGTTGATTAGCTAAATGGTTTGGGTCGGTTTTAATCGCGGAACCCGTTGGTTTCAAACCGAATTAAAACCATTTAAATCGAACCATTTAAAACCGTTTAAACCAATTCGATTAATCTGTATAACAATTAAATAAAGAAGGGGCAGTAATCCGTATAACAATTAACAATTAAATTAAGTGTCCATCCTGCTTTGGTATGATTTATTGCAATTCAGTTCAAGTTTAGGCTTTAGATCATGAACTTGTAATCCATATATGTTACTATATTATTATGTTATCATAGATGGGGTGTTTTGGCTGAACCACTAGTCATTTTAATATTTTATGCTGTAGAAGGCTGGATTTGGATGTTGTATGATATTAGTTCTAAATGTTTGAGAATGGCCATGTAAAGAAATATCACTAGATTATCAAATTAAGACATATCATCGTTAATATAGAATCTCTTATTCGTGGTTGCCAATTATTTTTTGATAAGTTCATGATCTTCAGTTTAGAAATGGTTGCAAGTTATAACAAACTGATTGTGAACCGTTTTATAAACCGTATGGAATAAACCGAAATCGAAACAGTTTAAAACCGTGAAACTGACGCCGTTTAGAAACCGTGGAAACCGAAACCGTTTACTAAACGGTCACGGTTTCAGAAAGTGGAACCGTTTAGTAAATGGTGCGGTTATGGTTTTAGTCAAATAAATGTGAACTGAACTGATTCGCACCATTTAAACCAAAACCAAACCGATTAACACCCTTAATTATATTGTTGCTATATGGAAATTATGCCACATAAGAAGCTAAAGCAAGAATATAGGAATCTGTCCAATAACCGAATAAGGAGAAGTTGTCCACTTCTCCCTTTGTACCTCTTCTCCTTCCACCAATTGGTGGAAGTTCCCAAGGACTGTGTTATCATCTTCCTCATTTCGGATCAGATGGGGCCAATATTCTTTGTTTTTTATGCAAGCCTTGAACCTTCAAGGTTCGTTCTATGGTAGGTTAGTTGCTTAAACATGAATACCTTCAAGCTTTTACCCTTTTGCTCGCATTGTATCATTTGGTCTACGTATCAAAACTGATAACATTCGAGATTATGTAGGATTATACACAAAAGATCCTTTTTTGGTTCTCTTCAGCCCTATGTTTCTTGTCCCTTTTGATTTGGTGTCTTCTTTTATCTCCAACACTTCTTTATCCCGCATGGATAAGGCAGTTTTGTTTTATCTGTCTCGCTTAGGAGACTTGAACTCATGATCTTTTAATTGTGAGGTGTTGAACCTTGCCAACTTAACTACATATGGTCAATCCTACCATAATCCTTTGTAATATTAACCGATGGATTGGTGACTTGAAAATCATTACTCTGTTATCTTCTCTTGATGACCTTCTTGGTCACCTCTGTCCTTACCAATGTCTGTCTTTTAAAGAGTACATAGATCTTCCCCGTCTTTGATGGCAAATTTATAAGGAGACATGTGAAACTGGGTGGATTATTGTTTGTAGTTGCTATGAATCATGGTGTTGTAGGATCTGCACAGGAGGTAGAATTGATGGCAAATTTATAAGGAGACATGTGAAACTGGGTGGATTATTGTTTGTAGTTGCCATGAATCATGGTGTTGTAGGATGCACAGGAGGTAGAATTGATGGCAAATTTATAAGGAGACATGTGAAACTGGGTGGATTATTGTTTGTAGTTGCTATGAATCATGGTGTTGTAGGATCTGCACAGGAGGTAGAAGCCAAGAAAGTTCTTGAAGGGATTCAAAGAGTAAAGTCGTTCAGTCACAATTGTCAACATTTGGACTAATTGTAGGGAACTGATAGCGACTGGCGAATATTGAGTTTTTCTTTAAAATTTGAGACATGAGAGATCCAAATTGTATCCTATCTATCATATGGTCGTAACTATATCAATCATGATTATATGTACTTGACCATTTTAAATCCCACTCTGGAAAAAAAAATTATATTTGCTCATTGCTCAAGTTTGGTACATTAGTATTCTTAAGTAACAAAATTAAGGCCTCATTTGGTTATAAGTGAAGTGGAACGATGTAAAATTAAACAAAAACAATAGATAAAGTTCTGTTGTCAACTTTTCATTACCAAAATAATTATAGAATTAATTCAATAATATACTAAATATGGTAACTAAATTTTACATGCCATTAACATTTTGATTGATAAGTAAAATGAAATTTAATTACCATATTTAATAGATTATTCGGTTATTTAACACAATTATTCTTCGTAATGATCGCAAAACTCTGCATTTTACTGCTGTTATTTTTTTTTTTTTTTTTGTGTGTGTGTGTGGGGGGGGGGGGGGGGGGGGGGGGGGGAAGGGGGAGAGTGGGTTTGGAGAGGTTGGATGTCACAGACACTGTTAACTGCAGAATCTCACTATTTTCAAAACCAAAACTAGAGTGTGGATAGATTTCCATCAAAGCCTTGACCTGCATTACAGTATAGTTGTATATTTTATCACAACTGAAAATGTACATTACCCATATCACAGCCTGAGATATCTGTTCATGGGCTTCCCCCACTTTTGGAAAGTTTTGTATAGAACAACCCTCTCTCTAAAAGGAACAGCAGGCCTAAACTTGGGTGCTGGAGATGACATATCCTGTGATTAACATGTCGCAGAAACCAAACCAGTTATTTGTCATCCATCTTCAGGAAATTTAGCCGTCTCAATCTTTGATCAAGTGCTGCCATGACTGCTGGTTCTTGCTTTTTCCTTTGCTTTGTAATAGTGTTGGTTGTCATGGAACCGATCTTATCGAAAGCCACCTGCAAGAAATGATTCAAGTGGTTCACTCAATGGACCAAACTGGTTTATCCATGTTCTGACATGACTTTAGTCAAGATGCACTGTGCTGCTATGATCAGCACATCAGGTACAACACATTATATGATATGGGAAAGTGTTCCCTGTGGGGGAGTGCGGTTCCTGCACGAAGGCCAACGGGAACGCACGAGGAAGCTTCACAAAGACATCATTTTCTCTTTCATGGGGGGCAGGCCGGTCATTTGCCCCCCCAACCCCATGTGTTAGGGAGCAGGGGCCACACTCCCCACAGAAACTATTTTCAAATATGATAAAAAATATATATGTATATATATATATATAATAGAAAGATAAAGAGTTTTAAGAATTTGACTTACTGTCAATAACTCATCAGGGTCAAAGAGATGGTGGGTTGTTTTTTGAAGGATGCTGATTACATCACCAACTTGATGGGCCATTAACAATTCCTCCTCCTTCATCTGCAGTCATCCGCTCATTTAATCACACTTATGGTTCTGAACATTATGGATGTAATTCCTAGATGGCACTACAAACAGGAAAAAGTGACAAACACAAGGACCGAGTTTTCCTTCACCCATGGTGAATGAGGTAATCCTTCACCAAAGGCTGTCATTGACCTTGAATGGGTGCCAGGAAACAGTGGAGGGCATTTCAGTCCTCCAACAAATAAGGGGGGAAGTAATAATGACCCTAGAATCACCCATGGTGAAGGAAAACTTTCTTCTAAACATAACCGGAAAGAGCAAGCACCAAAGCCGAACTGGGATATATACCTTGAATATAGCCAAGGCAACATGAAATATAACTTTTGCCCCTTCATTGAAAAGAACATCCCACACTCGCATGGTGGTCTGGAATTGAGTCCAGCAGAGTGGAAAGAATTAGTCAATGAACAAGCTTTAACAATCATGATGCATTCTATAAGAGACAAAAAGCAAGAGAGAATGAGTAACGACTGAAAATTTCTTGACCTCTGAAGGCAAGCTCTTAGAGAAGAGACATAGGAACCATTCCGTGGTAACAAGGGAGACATCAAAACCCAACGAATCCAAATGTGCAGCTATGCTGCATATATACAAAGAAATTGTCACAAAAATTAAACTTGGGGCAGATCCAAACCTAGAGAACAATCATAGCTGAAGCAAAGAGGGAAGAGAGAGAATATGCGAGGGATACCTTGGGCACTTCTTAGCTAGCAAGTCCTTGAAAACCCTTTGCTCAACATGGCATCCTGACAAATTATCAGTGTAGCAGTCATTCACCAAGACATTTTCCAAAAGGACTGCAAGCATCCAGAATGCATCCTCTTCAGTTTTCATCACTAGCAACAACAATGCTGCCACATAGTTTAAACCCTGTACCAAGGAAAACTCGGGCCTTAAATCACATGATACAAAAAAGAGGGAGACGAAGGGGGAGAAAAGGGGGGGGGGGGGGGGGGGGGGGGATGGAACCAATTTTAAGAGATCAACATCAGCAAAGAAGAAAATGGACCCACCTGACAGTATCCAACACAAGAATCACGGAAAGAATAGCCAACCAGAACACGTCGTAGAGCTGCATGACCCTCCGGAGTGTCTAACCATGGATGACCAGGGAAAGTGCGTGGTAAATCCTACATGTTGTCAGAGAAAAAAATCAAAATAATGAAATGAATGTGCATCACATAACAAGGTGCAATTTGTATCAACCAAATTCGATGTAACAAAGAAGCTTCATTTTTTAAATTGTGCCATTTGGACATCCAGTACCCGTGGCAATTGTCAACACCAGCAAGTCCAACACTTCTATCATCAGTTCAAACCTATTTGATTTATGCAATTTTAAATAAAATTTCAATTTTTACCTTGTATGCATCCATGACATGTTAAATATAAGGTAAATTCATATCTATAGATTTTTCTTAAAATAGGATCAGATGCGGACCACTAACTTATGATAAAAGTGTATAGAATTATAGCTAAAATTAGAAAGCGAATCCCTCACAAAGTACCCAAAAAAGGGGGGAGGAAAGACCATCCAACAGACACAGAAAAATCCAATAATAACCTCAAAATCATGCAATGACAACAAAAAAAATACAGAAACATCAAAATATAAAGCTTCAGAAGTACAAGAGATTTGTGTTTGGTATAGGCATCCAATATTAATTACATAAAAACATAGCAACTCATCTTATTCTTATGCAAGAAAGCCATATATTTGACAAATTGAGAAGTACTTCAAGTTTCATCTTGTGATCCATGAAGAGGATGAAAGCTCACCTACCTTGCACCGACCAAAATCATGACAAAAATTCAGAATTTGAATAAGCATAAAACCTAAAATCTTTCTTACCAACTTGTGGAAGCTAAAGTTATCTTAGAGCAGCTATACAAAAACTTAGATTTTATTATCAGCATGCATGAAATAGGCTCAATGAGTCTATATCATTTTCATCATCCACTTCAACCACTCTAATGCAGCTGTAATGGGTTTCTGAAACGAAGAATTTTGAGAATTACTAGTCATTCCATGCTACTGTTTTGGTTTCAAGATGGTTAAGCCAAACCATTAACAAACAATCAAACGAGTGCCGTGGGAAATTGCAGATCTTTAAAAGCAGCCAGTCGTCCTCAAGGATTACAAAATTGGCTTCAGAATGGAAAGAAAAGTAATTGTTTCCAATGTGTCTTATCTCCCATTCCCAACTGCCAATGGGTTTTACCCGTCCCTCAAAAGGAAGACGAATTCACAAGTTGCAGAGATCACACAAGATTAAATGCAAAAGACAATAGGAAACAGGATTGTAGAATCAGAAAATATCAACCAAGCCCCAAGAATAAGACTCTCCCAATGGCTTACAATTGCAATAAAAACAGAAAGCCAATTACTTACATGATCGATCTGCCGTGTAGCAGGTGTGGCTTTCCCCTCGACGGCATTGATCAAGTCTTCATAATAGCTCTCAGGCACAGTTGACCGTTTTTTGGCCGCCCCAGACAATGAAAACCAAACCTTAGGACGTAGAACAGGTGGGATTCCCTTCCTGATGAGCTTCTTCAAGGCAATGGTATTCATTGTATTCGAGAGGACTGATAACTTAAGGGAGGACACAGCAATGCCTTCGCTGTTGGAAGAAATCTGAGGCTGCAGATACCAATTTGCGCCTTTGCTTGCCTCCAAAGCCCACCACACACGGCCCTGCTGCTTCACCTTCTCTCTCACCTCGTTCAAAACGTTCACATCGTCGACATTCCCTTCCACAGTAAACCCATAAAGATCTTGGAATTTGACAATGATGTTTGCTCTTCTGGTGTGGATGCTGGGCCTCCAATATTGCATTTGATGCTGAAATTCATGGGAGATTTCTCTACTGGTTTTGGTTCCATACATTTCTTACAATTGCGATTATCAACCAGAGAGGAGGATGAGAAGATTGTAAAGGAGTTCTTCAGTTGGTGAAAAGGTGCGGGCTATAGGTCGGTGATATGCTTCATCCTACTTCTTCCTCAAGCTTGAAAGTTCGAAATCTGATGAATTACAGAGAAAGAAATGGTTTTCCAAAATTGGTTTGACAGAATACTCATGAACAGAATTAATTACCAGAAACCCACAATTCCTGAACCCATCAAAGACCTCTTTGAGGAATGAGATTCAAATAAAAATTTGATTCTTTTTTCCCTCTTCCCCAAAGGCGTCTCCTGAAAAGTAGGATTTTTGGGCATCAAATCTGAAAAACGGCAATTAAGAAAAGGATTTAAGAACTCCAATTAGCTTGAAATAAAGAAAAAATAAACAAAAACCCAGTTACCTCAGGCTGCTTACAGCGATGCTTCTTCTGGAAATTACAAAATGAAATAAGGAAACAGAGAGGATTGAACATCAAAAAAGGAAAGAAAAGAAAACGTGGAAAGGAGAGGGGATTCTTGAGATGGCTATCGTGATGTGTCTAGAATAGAAGCCATGAAAATAAACAGATGGGCTAAAAGGGTAAGAAGAAAACCGAAATTTCTGCAGTTATAGATTGGAAGGAAGAAGAGACTTGACAGGAAAATCGCTGGTCTGTGGTGGAATTTTCATGGAGAATTTTTTAGTTTTGGAGATTAAAGGGGTTAGTAAATAATAAGAGGCTTTAATTTGCCGGAGCGGGGGTGACTTGGCAACATCCAATTAATAATTGCCACGTGGAATTTTTAAGATAGAATTAAAAAATTTTCTGTATGGGTGGAGCCATGGAGTAGTCAAGTTTGAGTCCAATAGGTCAGCTTGCCAAGTGGCAAAACAATATTGAAAAAATTGATTTCAATTCGATTCCAATCAATTCATAAGAGACATGCAAAAGTTAAATCTTCACCCAAGTATGGTATCTAACAGAGTTGTTTGGAGGGTTAAGATTCGGATTGCCGACTATTTGTGAGTGGGATGTTCGAAACCTTTTTTTTTTTTTTTTTTTAAGTCACTCGAATCTATGTTGCATTTAGTTGGGATAAGACTAAGATGTGTTGTTGTCTAATCAATTCGGATCGGGCGGAGTCTAGATCGGGTTCTCATGAGAGAATAGTACTCGTGGTGTACGATCTACACATGAAATCTACTTGTTCTCTCTCTTCTTACAATAGATTTTCACATTAAGTGGATTTCATGTTTATAACAAGGATACTGAGCACTAGACATGCATGAATAAATAGTCCTGCTTTCTACAAAAAAAAAGATTTCATGTGGAGATACCACATGGTTCGAGAGGACTTGGTCTAAACTCAATCGAACCTGTATGGATATTAGGGTTAGGATATGTAGTGTTTAAAAAAAAAAAAAACCCCCAAAATCAAGATCATGAAAATTAACTGAAATCAACTAATAAATAACCTTAACCTAGATTATGTATGGAATTGGTTTGTGCCAATCAGTTGGAATCAAGATAGGTGCATTTTAGATTGGTCATGTGTCTTATGAGTGTTGCTCATAAGGCTAAGGGCCACCTACATTTATATATTTTCATCCTCACACGCTTGAATATGATAAGATTTGATATCGCGACTTCTTTTTAGGTACCGACTCTTCAAGCTGAAGATGTCACTATTAAGCTAAGCTAATATTTATTATTGTTATTATTATTTATTTTATTTTATTGGCTATTTACCTTATGACCCCTCACTAGTTAGGTCTTGTGTGACCTATTGGTCCTTGAACTAATATAAATAATATATATATATATATATAACGAGAGAGAAACGTTGCAAGATGTGAATGATGATGGCCATGAACATGATATCATGATGATGTCTCAATAACAGGAGTTGGAATTCAAAATGAATTTAATAAAAGGATATTTTAGGTATTCAACAATGGTATAACACGTCTTCGCTTGATTGGGCAAAGCAAAGAGAAGAGTAGCTCGCACGTTTTTTTTTTTATATATACATATTTCCTTTTTCCCTTTTTCCTTTTATTGCCCTTTTCAGATTTCTTTTCTACCTTCTTTTTTTTTTTTTTTTTTTTTGTAGAAGATTTTTTTGACTTGTCGAACAAGTCCTAATCACCTACCCATATGATCACATGACAGCCAACTCCACCCCATCGCCACCGTCCATTTTCACTAATATCGTGTCTTAGCAATGTCAACGGTGGGATGAAAAATGAGAGATTAGATGGATAGGTGAATTATGTTCAAATTTAGTGATGGCAACTTCAATTTAAAGAGCATCTAATAGATCAGGCTCTCATTAAGAAAAAAAAATGATACCGAACAAATCTGGTGTTACTGAATCTCTAAAAAAATAAATCTTAAAAAATTTTCAAAAACACCAAATATAACATATACCTAATTTATTGTGGAAAATAGGAAAGAGAAAAATCTATCATATGGAAGAAAATTGAAGCTCTCTATCCAATTGTGAAATCCACCAAATGAAATATGGATCCCACGGTAAGCGTGTGGGACCAGTATCACATGCTACAAACATATAGGCACCCAAAGAGGATGATGGGAGCTGTGGGTCCCTTTTTTCTTCCCTCTCCCTTTTCAGGTGGGGGAGGGGTGGGGTTCTTTAAAGTTTAAATCATGTTAGTACTTAAAAATTAAGACGGGCCGGGAACCTAAGGCCCGGCCCAACAGGAAGTTAATTAGAACAAAGGAAGGAAGAGATTGCACATTTCCATTTGTTTGTGAGTGAGAGAGAGAGAGAGAGGGGGTATGGATCAAGGTATTGGTATTGTATAGGTCATATATATATATATATATATATACTAGCCACTATGAGCTAGTATATATCATATCCGTATTGATATTGGATATCAACGATATATGAATCAATCGTTATCATCAATAGCGATTCCAGTTCACTCGAGATCCAAAATTAATGTCTAGAGAATTTTCTTAAAATCAAGTATGGAATCATTTTTAATTTGGAATTTGTATTCACGATCATGGGGAGGGAAAATAATTCCATAAAGTAGTTATTAATTAGTTAAGTCAATTACACTACCATTCATCCCTTCATGTTGCAAAGACCAAAAATTAAAGAAAATGAAAGATACTATATCATAAGACTAAGTTTTGCACGTTGTCACCGCTAAGGTAATTTAAAATTGGGATACAATTATATTAACAACTACTACTTACTATTTGATAATTAATCGTGCCTCCGTACTCTTTTTACCTAATCAATCCAGACTTAATCAATTATGAGAGAGAGAGAGAGAGAGAGAGGCATTTGGAAAAGTACTTTGGATGATTATGATTCAAACAAGTTGTTTTGGAATGAAAAGAAAGACAATAACCTTTGAGAAATGGATTAGGGTTTTGTTTTCAAGGGCATCATATAGATTTATGATCAAGTTTTCCTTTACCCATGGTGAAAAGAGAATCTCTTCAGCGACATATCTAACCCTTTTGAAAGAACTAAGAATGGTGTTATGATCTTCATTAGTAAGGGTGAAAATTAATGATGAGACTCACTATTCTAAAGAGTTCAATTATTAACTTCAAACCATTGTGGATGAAGAAATTTTCTCTTCACTTGGGTAAAGAAGAGTATTTTGAAAAGAATCAATGGTAATAGGAAAATAATGAAATCTTAGATAAAGATTAAAAAAATTTAATTTCTTTCATCATATAATATTTTCTAAGTATGGAATGCTACTTTGCTGGTGCAGAAACATGCCCAATGTACAGGCCAATGGGAGGGTGTATGAGAGCACCTTCAACGCAGGAGCAACATAGTTTTTCCGCATCTGCTTTGTCCAGGCATTTAATTACGTCAGCAAATGGCATTATTTATTCCCTTTTTTCCTATAAAAGTCTTAATGAATTAGGTGGGGAATTTAGATTATTACTTTTAGGAAGTATAAGATAATATTAGTTGTAAATTATCAATTAACCTTTAGGATTTAATTTGTATCCCTTCACCATGGGCTAAGAGAAATTGGGTCATTTCTTTATTATGGTAATTGACATTCATAAAACTTTGATCCTACAATTGAAGTGCCATATGGTTCAAACTTTAAGCATTTGACCGTGCATAATGATTATCCATGACAAATCGAAGGAGAAATATCTAAAATTTTTTTTTGGGAAAAGTTTTTCTGTGCGATGGGTGAATGATGGGATGGTCTAGATGTGACCCCCTCACTCCCCACCTAATCTCCCCCTATTTTGCAGTCCCAATGCCCCACGGTGAATGGACGTGGGTTCAGAAAAACTTGGTCCTTTGTCTTTTTTGTTGGGCTGGAATGGAAAACAAGGACCATCTCTTCTTTTATTGCAGTTTCAGCTCACAAGTCTGGGAGGTTATCTTATAGATGTGTTCAAGCATACGATAGATATCCTCAACAGGCTCATCTAAGGGAAGCTACATGGGCAATGCAAGAATTTGGTGGATCTGACTCTATATGGTTGGTTGGGAAACTTGCGTTCTGTGCTACTATTTTTCATTTATGGAAAGAAAGGAATTCCAGACAATCTCGCAAAAATATTAGAACACGACCTTTAATTGTCCATGACATATTTCTCATTATGGGTATCTAGGCCTTTGATCTGACTATTCTCACGAGCCCATACTGACCCCACAAGGGACAGTTATAGTATTGAGTATTGACATTTATAGAACCACTCCATGGCACGGCAGCCCTTTTGGTTTGCTAAATGTCCGGTCTGGTTCTCCAAACAAACCAGGACAGTCTTGACAAACCTATCTCCTTATTTGATTTAAGTGGTCTGACTCTGGAGACTCTGAGTCTGGACTGAGCCCGGCAAGGATGGACTTGGGCTGAGTTAAGGAAATCAAGGGTTGGGCCAAGGTCTTTCAAATCCTGTACATCCAAGCCCAGTTCTGTTGCAACTCTTGTATACCCATTTATAATTTCGAAGAGAGAGAGAGAGAGAAAGACCCAGTCTGAGCCAGAAAAATCAACCGGTCTGGTTCAAGAGGGATGGCACATCGAGTGCGGTTTCCATTTCAACATCCTTACAAGGAAATGTGGGTTTGGTCCAGCCATGTACATATTGTGGACCAGTAAGCGTATAAGCTTTTGGGCCTGTCCCTCCTCCCCCATCAAAATCAAACACAACACATCCCAATCCCAATCCAAACCCAAACCCAACCCAAACCCAAATCACCTCTCATCGTCGGCATAGTTACCTTGCCAAAGCTCTACTGGGTCAAGAGATGGAGGCTCACTTCAACTAGCCTTGCCTGGCGAGGTAAGGCCTTGGGTGTGCCTTGGGTGTCAATTGGTTCAGTTTTGATTATTCAATTCAATTGAGTACAATACAAAATATATAAATCAAAATCGAATCAATAATGAAACACCTTTTCAAAACCAAAATTGATCAATTCAGTTTGGTTCGATTTTGGTTTTAATTTGGTTTTATTTTATGTAATTTAGGTCATATCCTATTTTAGGTGTTTAGGCCAATTTTTTACATTTTCATCGATAGAAAAACCTTTTTTGTTAATGCCATAATCTATCAAACTCTTTTCAAACTTTAAAAAAAGGGGAAAATTTTTTCTATGTGGAGTGTGGCCCATGCATCCAAAGTATTCCAAACCCATGGTGGGCAAAATGGCGGGTCTAACCCCATGAAAGGAAAAAAGGAAATTATATATTTGTTGATGCTTCCTCGTGCACTCTCATTGGTCCTCGTAAGCATAGGATCTATACTCCCCCTAAAAAAAATAAAATTTACCATCCACATTGATTGAAATAGGAAAAAAATATATATAAATTAAACACAGTTTTTTATTCGGTTCGAAAATGGATAATTTAGTTAGGTTTTATACTTTTAGATATGAAACCAAGAATGAATCAAAACGAGAATAAAATTCCACATTTTGAAAGGCTAATTTTGATTTCGATTTTGAAATTCAATTCTAAATTGACATCCCTATCCCTAGGGGTGTCAATTCTAAGCCCGCATCTATAGGCCCGACCGAGCCCAACACGATTATAGCCTGACCTAGATCAGCCCATTTATAAATAGGTAGTACACGATGCAAGGGGAAAGCCCGATGGGCCTACCTACTGGATCGGTCTATTTACAAGCCCGACTTGGATCGACACGGTTAGCCCGACATAGGTATTTTGTTTTTTTTGAGATAGAATAGGGTATATATTGATATTTTTGTTAATTATTGATTGTAATTAAGTGTAATATCTTTTCAAAATTGTTGATAATTTAATAAAATAAATTAAAATATTTTAAATCTAAGAAAAGGTAAAGACCATTTAAGACTTTATTGGTACATTATTCCATTTAAGGTCCGATTAGTAAAAGCCCGATCAAAACCTAGAACATGACCAAGCCGACATGACACTGACCGAGACCAACTCATTTCTTAATAAGTAGGTCATGGTCTGAGGACATAAGCTTGCCAAGCCCGACCGAAATCAGCCCGGCCAGCTGATTGACACCCCTACCCTACTTATACCCAAGACTACTCGGGTCGAAGATGGAACATCATAGGCGCCACATGGGTGGACACCCGGTACCATTTACTAAATGGGTCATGTTTGGCCGGTGAGGTTGTCTCGAAGAAGAAGGCCTTTGCCAGTAGTTGGAAGTTGGATTGGGTCGTATCCATACCGCTGACCATCAGGTTCGTGATGGTTACCCCGGATTACTGGCCTTTTCATTCCCATCCCTTGCGATGCGATAGCGTGACCAGATCTCTTAAAAGAATACGCGGCTTTAAGAGGATTGGTGGAGACAGTCGTAACTTGCAAGCCAAGGCTTTTGGGTTTCACACTCAAGAGGGTTTTGCGAGTTCGAATCAAAGATGTTTTCCAGCTTGTAACCCTAATGAAGATTCAATTTCCATTTTACCAACAACAACTACAACACCCATAACCTTATCTTATTTTGAAATTAAATAATAATATTGCTTGTATCAAGTTTGGTAGATAAGTAATAAAGGATTAAAAAAATTATTGTCCCCACAATTATATATATATATATATATATATATACATTAACTCGGATCGAACCTGATATCGAACCAATAAAAGAAATTGAATCTAAACCAGACCAAGATCGAACCATCTATTATTGATTTGGTTTCAGACTCATTAATTCCCACATCAAGCCGGACCAAATCGACTTATTGATGCTCCTACTTGGAGGCACCTTATAGCTAGCCATTTAGAAAAGGGGTCCCAAACTCTTTTAAGTCTTCGCAAC
This sequence comes from Macadamia integrifolia, assembly GCF_013358625.1. Classification (NCBI taxonomy): domain Eukaryota; kingdom Viridiplantae; phylum Streptophyta; class Magnoliopsida; order Proteales; family Proteaceae; genus Macadamia; species Macadamia integrifolia. Next base: position 19,879,724 of record NC_056561.1, on the reverse strand, counting down.
ATTTTACTTACATCCTACATGAGATGGTTATTTCGTGTGAAACTCTGACCAATAATATTTTCCTCCATGTCAAAGCATATGTGAGAATTGAGATCATCTCTACTCCGAAATTTTTTTCCCACTATCAAAGATACATCGACTTAAGTAAAACTCACTCTTATAAGCAAGCCACTGAGGACAGAATGCTCAAGTCCTCATAAACTTTTGCATTAGGCTACTACTCACAATCCAAAACCCACCTACTTCTCACTCAAATCTGATTTGAATTGAAACCAAGGCAAAACCTAGGGTAACAATGCAAACATAAAAAAATAATGGAAGCAAGATATGCTCTTAATATTTTATAAAAAAAAAATTATATATATATATATATATATCATACTATCATACTATCATACTATACTATTATATAAAAGCATGTATTCATGTTTCGTGGCTAATATTTTTTTAGACTATTTTACCCTCCTTGTTTATTTAAGTACATTATTCATCATTATCATTTTTTTTTCATTTTCTAAAAATTTCATTTTTTTCGGTATCCTTTATTTTTATAAAAATAATTTCTTTATTTTCTTTATTATAAAAAAAATTAGCCTCCTTATTTGTCTCAATATTAATTGAGTGGCTCAATAAATTAGTATCCTTATTTGTTTCTCTTCCTTTACCATTTTACTTTTCGTCTTCTCTCTCTCTCTCTCTCTCTCTCTCCTTATTATGAAATATCTTCTCTCGCTCTTTTTAAAATATTTTATTTTACACCTTTAAAAAATTTGTTTCCTTATTTCTCTCAACTCTCAATATCAATAATAATAAATAAAAAAAAAGAAGAA
>NC_056561.1:19871269-19878553 GCF_013358625.1 Macadamia integrifolia | reverse complement strand
AAAAAAAGAGAGAGTGTGAACTCTCACGCTCTCCTCTCAAACTCTCTTTCCAAAGAGAAAAAAAAATCTTCTAAAAACAAATTACTATAATTAAATAAAGTTTCTCTATTCACTCCCTCCTTTTTAACTATTTTGTCTCTACCACTTTCCTATGACCCTAGGCAACTCTCTCTCTCTCTCTCTCTCTCTCTCTCTCTCTCTCTCTCTCTCTCACTTATTATTCCTTTCTTCTAAAGTTGGTTCCGTGGAAAAAATCTTTCATACATCTTTGTTTCATCTCGAAGTAGATTCCCTGAGCATTAGAAACCTTGGGTGTAATGTACTCTTCATTTTGTTGTATATATCATTTTTTGGAGCTGTATGTCTATTATTATTAGTGGTTCTGGTCGTAATGTATTGAATTTAAGACTTGTTCTTTTATTTGTTTGTAATTGCAGGATCCACATAACTCCTGCCGTAACCGTGGCTTTGCTTTCATTGAATATTATAACCATGCTTGTGCTGAATATTCAAGGCGGAAGATGTCTCAAAATTTAAACTAGATAGTAATGTTCCAACTATGAATTGGGCTGACCCTAAGAATGAGTCTGCTTCTTCTTCACAGGTACTCCTTTCATATATGGCTTGTTTGTCTCATTGGAATGGCCAATGGTTGTTTATTAGGGCCATGCCTACCACTGATCTTAGAATTTGCTAATGATTCATCGAATTATGATAGATCTTATGGTTATCATCATCTAATTGAATATTCTCCTAAAGACGAATGTTATAGATTAAAAAAGTTATTTATTATTTTTTTTTTTTTTGTATAAATGAAGTAGAGTCATAGTGGGTCAATTCATGAATTCAATAGAATAAGTCCTTTTAACTCAGCAGTAGAGTTATGCCACGGTAAGACTTTTGAGTTTATTAGACCATGCCTACCACTAATCTTAGAATCTCTTGAGAACTCATAATATTATGATAGGTCATCTAGTTAGATTGAATATTCTCCTAGCGACGAATATTATGCAACAAATTCAACCTTATCCCAACTTAATGGGGGTTGGTTACATGGATCCATATAAATTCCTTTTTGATTTGTATGAATGCAATAGACTCATAGTGGGCTAATTCACGGATTGAATAAAATAAGCCCTTATAACTCAGTGGTAGAATCACAATGTGTTAAGGCACAAGTGATTCGTCCAATCTAATAAATTGCTTACTTGTTCCACGAAACTCCTGTCTTGGTCTTCATTTTCAGTAGAGGATACAAATATTTTTTGAAAGATAAATAAGTTCAACTTCATTGTCATGGTTGTACAATCTGCCTTCACATGTAGTCCATCATCATCAAGACACTGGAGTTTTCGTGGTTCTTGCTTTTTTGGGATTGGGTTTGTTCCCCAATTAATTGAGGAGTCTGTTGTTCTTCTTTTCAAGTTGGCTTAATCTATTGTTTTTCATAAAGGTGAAGGCAGTATATGTGAAGAATTTGCCAAATAACATAACACAAGATAAGCTAAGGGAACTATTTGAATACCATGGAGAGATTACAAAAGTAGTCCTGCCACCTGTAAAGTCTGGACAGGAAAAGTGCAGATTTGGTTTTGTTCATTTTGCTGAGAGGTCAAGTGCCACGAAGGCACTGAATAACACAAGAAAATATGAAATAGATGGTGATACCCTCATATTTTCCTTGCTTTCCCCCTGCCCAACCCAAACCAAAGAAAAGGAGTGAATTCACAAAAAGCAGTTTTGCTTCCAACCTATCCGCCTTGTGTTGGTTATGGTTTGGTTGGGGGTCCCTGTGGTGCTCTTGGTGTTCGGTATGGTTCTGCAGGATTTAAGCAGGTGAGATGCCTCTTTGCTCAACAGTTAGTTCCCCTCATCCCATTTCCCCTGCTGTTTTTTTCATTTTTCATACATCTACGAACATTAGGATAGCCTAGTGGTGGTAGCTTCGGCTTGTGGAGTCGGCACCCAGGGGAGGAGGTCGTGGGATCGAACCCTGTCGTACGCATTGTGTGAGTGTGTGTATGTGTTTTCTTATTTATTCTATACCCACCCGTGGGTTGCCCAGATGGTTAGGGCGAACTGGGGATTGTGTGGATTAGGAGCACGGCCTTAGGTTCAATTCCCCATCTGTGCATCTGCAATTTAAGTAGAGATCATGGCGGTGGGTTAACTAGCATAAGCTGGCCCGGACACCTTGGTTAACAAAAAAAAAGAAAACTCCACCCAAAAGATACTTTTGTTGGTAGCTTATTTATGATGATGCACTTGTTGAACAAAAAACGGTTGGATGGTTGAACTGCTCTTGCATCTTCTTTTTGCTATTCTGATACTATTTTTCTCTTGCAATCATTGATTTATGACCTTAGGGGACCCACTCCTGCTGGCATGGCGATGATGCCAATGCTTTTGCCTGATGGACGGATCGGATATGTCTTGTAAGCACAAAATTCAGTATTATCTGCTAGAACAAACTTTGATTGGTAGAATGGGGGCGGTGGAACATTTTCTATATCCTTTAAACATTTCAGTATTATCTGCTTGGTGTTTGATCTAAAACCTATTGTTAAGAATTACATTGTTTCCTTTATTATTTGAAGTCACTTTTCAGGATAATTGAGTGTTTTCTCCAAAGGACTAGCCGATGGGTCTAGCTGGTCTCCTAGGGTTTTCTAAAGGGCTAATCGAGTGCAGATATCGCTCTAGAGAACACGGAAAATGGCAATGGCGTTAAACCTGGCAATAATTTAGAAGGTGCGAAGTGCCACTTGTAATTGTTGTTGTTGTTGTATATAATAATATATATATATATATATATATTATGACGATTATCTCTCATTTTCATCTACAAATTTAAATACTCTTTTATTAGAACGTAACTATGACTTTGCAAGATTTTTCTCTTATACCTTGATCTTTTTGTTTTTGTTATTTTTTTTTCCTTTTCTTTACTTTTTTTCTTTTAGTCACAGGCTTCAATCCTTTAAGTCTTTTGCAAGAAGAAAGAATTAGACCAAGAAAATATTTTCAATAATGGTATTTTCAATAATGAAAATTTCCAATTTCTTTCAATTTCATAAGGAATATTATAATATTTAAATTATTTGAACATTTTATCAAGAAATTTCCATAGATGAAACTTATTATGGACTATTTTGCAAAGTCACACATCATGAAACTCATAGCAAAATTAATTTAACAAAATAATGTTATGACTTGGAACTGTTGAGTGTTCTACATTTTAGAAAAAAATTAAGGAAAACAGACCCACCTTACCCGTGTAATGTAGCATAATAGTAATTACAAAAACAAAGTATGTGATCTAGGTTCTAAAACAGGTTATACTTGGAAAACTATCAATAGTCATTAGTTGCCTTTCTCTCTCTCTCAAGACCACACGTGCATTTGCATGTGAATCTCTTACTAGTATATATATATATATATATATAGATATATATAGAGAAAATTGCATTGCCACCCCCTGAACTTCGGTCGTTATTCAACGCCACCCCCTGGACTTTTCGAAACGTCAAAGCCACCCCCTAAAAATTCAAAAAATTTCAAATCGGTCCCTGCCATTAGTCGACCGTGAGAAATGAATAAAAACCGGTTAGTTTTTTTCTAATATACCCAAAATACCCCCACCTATTGTGAGAGGACAATATTGCCCTCTCCTTTATTTCCATCTCCTAAACCCATACCCATCTCACATCTCTCATCTCACTCCTCTCACTCCTCTCACTCACTCGGCCGGACAAGAAGAAGAAGAAGACGAAGACCCACCTGCAACTCGATTCTCCCCTCCTCCGGCATGCGATTCTCCCCTCCTCCGGGGAGAAGAAACCGAACCCTACTTCTCCCGAACGGGAAACAGATGAAGTGAATACTTTGTCTCGCGACTCACCTATTCCATTGCTATCAGTCTTGTTTTCCTGCGTATAGGATCCAGAGAGCGTTATGGGCTTCCAGGAGAGAACTTCTTTGGAAGGAATTGGGGAGTCTTCGCCAATGCCTCCCCAGACAATGAACTTCTCCCCGGTCTCATCGTCAACTAGTTGATAAGCTCCTGGGGTTTGCATAGCCTTTCGAGTGTATCCAGCCCTAATGCAAACTCTTTGTTTTGTACATGTCGGATTCCTCCGATGACGACCGGAATCGTAGCAACGGCAACCATTGTCACTACCACGTCCAATGGATATCGAGCAAAAGAAGTTGTGGCAAAGACCATGGGGGGTTTGGGAGGGGTTTCCTCTGAAGTTAGGTGGAGTTCCGATGCCATTTGCAAGCATGGCTATAGAGTAACAGAATCGTTCTTTCTTTTCTCTGTCTTTTTCTTGACACTCTCGCTTAAATAGATTATCGACCAGTGCAGTAGCGACGTACCGAAGTAGGCAGTAATGCGGCAGTGGGCAAAAGGAATGGAACGGGAGACAGACGCGAGCGGCGAGGAACAGTTCAGACTTAATAACAGAGTTATTCGGTCACTAGCAGCTCCTACAAAGAATCGCACGCCGGAGGACGGGAGAATCGAGTTGCAGGTGGGTCTTCGTCTTCTTCTTCTTCTTGTCCGGCCGAGTGAGTGAGAGGAGTGAGATGAGAGATGTGAGATGAGTATGGGTTTAGGAGATGGAAATAAAGGAGAGGGCAATATTGTCTTCTCACAATAGGTGGGGGTATTTTGGGTATATTAAAAAAAAATAACCGGTTTTCATTCATTTCTCACGATCGGCTAACAGCAGGGACCGATTTGAAATTTTTTGAATTTTTAGGGGGTGGCTTTGACGTTTCGAAAAGACCAGGGGGTGGCGTTGAATAACGACCGAAGTTCAAGGGGTGGCAATACAATTTTCTCATATATATATATATGAAGAATCTTGTGTCCGAAAGGGAATAGAAGTGGGGGGGGGGGGGCTGGTGCTATGTGTGTAGGTGGATCAAAGGTAGGTACGTGCGTCCATGCATGGAGGGTTTTGGATGGCTAAAATGAATTAATTATGAGAAATGTACGATGCTACCAATAGTTTGGTAATAGGTGAACAGGTTAATATTTGATTTTATTATTATATAATTTTGTTTAGGTCATCTTTTTAGGTTCACCAGATGGCCCATTCAAGTTGACACTTCCATAGAGAATTCTCTTATTTGCATTATTAGCTTTGAAAGAAGAAGATTAGATGAGATATTATCTATTAGTTCATGCTAATTAACTGTAACATAATTAATTAGTGGGTATACCAGAGCATTAATAATAGGGCTTGGGTGTGTGTGTTTTTCAAACTTTCTTTCTATTTATGGGGTCTCTTGCTTTAAATGTCTAATTAACCAAATCAAGAAGAAGCATTTATAGTGTATTAATATAATAATTCTTATTGAAAACCATGGAGCCTGCCTGTCCCTTCATTACGACTTCACATGTTGCCATTATTGTGAACTTAAATAAAGAAGATCATGATATCTGTTATTGCTAATCATCTTTTAATTTCATAATCTTCTACTCCTTTCCGTGATTAAGTTCTAATTAATCATATAAATGGTGATTAGCATAGACTAGTTTAATCAAAGATTTTTCTTCATTAACCTCATGTGTAGGACTTTAGAGCATGGTTTAAAAAATAGGAGTTGGATTGGTCGAGCTTCATTTAGATTCTTTCATTCTGTATCAGCTGATCCAAGAAGGATTTTTAGGGATCTGGTTGATGCCAATTGATTCTTGGTTGATTCTAGATAATTTTGACTAAATCAGAATCGACCGAGACCGATCTCTTTACCAATTCTACTCATTTGAACCCTACTTAATTTAGAAGGTGTGCATGTGCCAATTGTTATTGTTATCGTTGTCATAGCCACCACGAAATTATACGACATTATCTCATTTTATTATGAGTGCAATTTGTTCTGACGAAAGTTAACCATGCCTAGTGAAGTATGATGTTTCACGATTTATCACATGGTAATACATGGGTTAGTCCATGTGATAGAGGAACAAAACAAGCATCTCATTAACACAATTTCAGCTTAAAATGAAGAGAAAATTACAAAAGATGTTATTTTATATTCATCTCCTTTTTTTTTTTCTTTCCCAACAACGGATATCCAGGCCTTCGGCCTATATAGTCCTGTGGGTCCATACTGAGCCCACAACTGCATGGACCAGGTCATATCGGGGTTCTCATAGTGAAGCATTATATATCACTAGGCATAGTGACACCTAAGGATGTGAATTTGTAACCGAAACCGTTTACCAAAATCGAACCGATCTGTTTACACCCAAACCGCAAAACCATATAGTAAATGGTGTGGTTATGGTTTCAAGTTTCAGGCCAATTAGTTAAAGGGGTCGGGTCTGTTTTAACGGCGGAACCCGTTGGTTTCAAACCGAATTGAAACCGTTTAAATCGAACCGTTTAAAATAGTTTAAACCGTTTAAACCAATCCGATTAATCCGTATAACAATTAAATAATGAAGGGGCAGTAATCCGTATAACAATTAACAATTAAATTAAGTGTCCATCCTGCTTTGGTATGATTTATTATAATTCAGTTCAAGTTTAGGTTTTAGATCATGAACTTGTAATCCATATATGTTACTATGTTATTATGTTATCATAGATGGGGTGTTTTGGTTGAACCACCTGTCATTTTAATATTTTATGCTGTAGAAGGCTGTATTTGGATGTTGTATGATATTAGTTCTAAATGTTTGAGAAGGGCCATACAAAGAAATAACACTAGATTATTAAATTTGTGGTTGCTAATTATTTTTTGATAAGCTTATGATCTTCAGTTTAGAGATGGTTGCAAGTTATAACAAACCGATTGTGAACCGTTTTACAAACCGTATGGAATAAATCGAAACCGTTTAAAACCGTGAAACCGATACCATTTAGAAACCGTGGAAACCGAAACCGTTTATTAAACGGTCACCGTTTCAGAAAGTGGAACCATTTAATAAATGGTGCGGTTATGGTTTTAGTCAAATAAATATGAACCGAACCGATCCGTACCGTTTAAACCAAAACCGAACCGATTAGCACCCTTAATTAATATATAACTTCTTTTGTCAACACCACAAGGCATTGGCCATACCGTTATAAAATTTTGGACCAATTTTTTTCCCTCTTGTTTGCTAATTGCTGTAGCCAGTCAACTCCATTCCTGGTCTATTTGACATATAAATGAAATTCACATTTTCCTTTTCAATTCTAACGCGTAATGAAGTCATCCTCTCTTTCCAATCTTCTATATTCCCTTCCCCTCACCGCCCCACCCCCCAACCTTTTTTTTTTT